>NC_060188.1:81052061-81067061 GCF_021184085.1 Oncorhynchus gorbuscha | reverse complement strand
TTTCTTCAAGTGCAGTCTCAAAAACCATCAAGTGCTACGATGAAACTGGCTCTCATAAGGACCACCACAGGAAAGGAAGAACCAGAGTTACCTCTGATGCAGAGAATAAGTTCATTAAAGTTCCTAGCCTCAGAAATTGCAGCCCAAATAAATGCTTCAGAGTTCAAGTAACAGACACATCTCAACATCAACTATTCAGAGGCTACTGCATCAATCAGGCCTTCATGGTCGAATTGCTGCAAAGAAACCACTACTAAAGGACACCAATAAGAAGAGGACACTTGCTTGGGTCAAGAAACATGAGCAATGGACACTAGAATTCAATCAAGCATGATGGTCTTATGACTTTAAAATGTTAGTTTTTACGATGGTCGTTACTACGGTAGTGCAATGGTAATAGTGCATGTGAGTGTGAATGTGTGTGTGTACATGTGTGTGTGGATGTGTTTGTGACTTCTCTGACACTCTCTCTGCACACTGAGATGTAGACTATCTGTATCCAGCAGGGTGACTACAGATCCAATGCATTATTCAATATCCGTCCAGGTCCCTAGGACATCGGGAGAGGGCCTCAATACCTGCCACTAGGGGCATCGGTGAGCTCCGGCTCTGAGGACCACGGGTTCAATCCCTGCCACTAGGGGCATCGGTGAGCTCCGGCTCTGAGGACCACGGGTTCAATCCCTGCCACTAGGGGCATCGGTGAGCTCCGGCTCTGAGGACCACGGGTTCAATCCCTGCCACTAGGGGCATCGGTGAGCTCCGGCTCTGAGGACCACGGGTTCAATACCTGCCACTAGGGGCATCGGTGAGCTCCGGCTCTGAGGACCACGGGTCCAATCCCTGCCACTAGGGGCATCGGTGAGCTCCGGCTCTGAGGACCACGGGTCCAATACCTGCCACTCGGGGCATCGGTGAGCTCCGGCTCTGAGGACCACGGGTTCAATCCCTGCCACTAGGGGCATCGGTGAGCTCCGGCTCTGAGGACCACGGGTTCAATCCCTGCCACTAGGGGCATCGGTGAGCTCCGGCTCTGAGGACCACGGGTCCAATACCTGCCACTCGGGGCATCGGTGAGCTCCGGCTCTGAGGACCACGGGTTCAATCCCAGTGCTAAGCACCTGTTTGAATAGTTTTTTGTTTTAACCCTATCCTAAACCTGAACCGGGACCGGCTCCACAAGTCGGCAAAATGGGGCTTATCCCCCTCAGTTTTACTTTTATGTCCTTATATACAAATGGCAAAAAAAGAACAAACCATTGAGTGACAGGTTGAGGCAAAATCTGTATCTCCGCTGCGCTGTGTCAACGCACTGGATAGGGTGCAACGCGGTGTGTGTAGGGGGGCTAAGGAAAGGTACTGGGGTGGTTAAAAAAACGCTTCTCATCTGTGGTAAGCTACGTGAATAACGTGGTACGCCTCCACCTGTAATATTTGATTTTGATTTATAAAGGCAGGGTCAAGTTTACCATTGATGCTCTGTCACTGAACTCTGCCTCACGCCCCACTACAAGTTTAGTTAGCTTCTTAGCTAGTTATAAAAAAGTGTTAGTGTTGTTAGCCTTAGCCTAGTTAGCTAGCTCGAACTAGATAATCTAACTGCCACGATGGGTTTCAGAAAAGAGCTTTGCCAAAGTACCCAAATAAAGCAAAAAGGAGAAGGAGAGTGATGAGCAACATCAGCATCATCAGCGCCAAGCACAGCAGCGATGACGCTGCTCCTTGTGCAGAGCCTACCCACCCTTCTACAAGCGCCACCAGGATAACGACTCCACAGCCCGTCCACCTACAAATGTTCCTGACAGTTTTACTGTGTTTTCTCTGCTGCCGCACGGCAAGCTGTACCTGAGCGCCAAGTCTAGGACCAAAAGGCTCCTTAACAGTTTCTACCCCCAAGACATAAGACTGCTGAACAATTAATCGAATGGCCACCGGACTATTTACATTGACCCCCCTCCATTTGTTTTGTACACTGCTGCTACTGGCTGTTTATTATCTATTGTTAGAGTTATGTAAATTCAAATCTGGTATCAGGATAAATATAACAATGAGTCACCGATTGTATACTATGTATTTTTTATTGGCTAAGTAATAAATGGCAAATGTAACTTTCGTATATACGGGCTCACTGTAATACCACGCAGGGCAGAACAGAAAACTGACAAGATGTATGTAAACAGTATTCTTTATACTGTGATAGACAGTTCCAACACGTCTGTTGGCCTATCATAGTAGAGGCTGGGCGTGGTTTAAACTTGCTCAGCCTATTGCAGGCGCTCAGGCGGGT
The DNA here is from genome assembly GCF_021184085.1 of Oncorhynchus gorbuscha. Classification (NCBI taxonomy): domain Eukaryota; kingdom Metazoa; phylum Chordata; class Actinopteri; order Salmoniformes; family Salmonidae; genus Oncorhynchus; species Oncorhynchus gorbuscha. The sequence continues at coordinate 81,064,774 of NC_060188.1, read as the reverse complement.
CCCCGCCTCTTGGCGCTTCTGTTGATAGATGTAACTGTTGCTGTGAAGAACATCCAGGCTCTCATGCTCCATACCGTTATCTCACACCTGGCTCCTGTTATCTAACAAAAGACCACTTGTTCTGCAACCCCCCCGCTCTGAATGTGCCCTCCCCAACTCATTGCATAGCTCCTGTCTTCTGTATTTTTCCATCATGAGAAAGGCCCATGGCCCTGAAGCTTTCAACAATGTTTCAAGTCAGCTATGTTGCATAACACATACATACATCCACACAAGCCAACAGCAGATAATATTCAATCATATATATGGTAATGGCTATAATGTAAAACACAGGATCCAACACTATGCATAGTCACTTCACCCCTACCTACATGGACAAATGACCTCAGCTAACCTGTACCCCCGCACACTGACTCGGTACCGGTACCTCCTGTATATAGCCTCGTCATTTTGTATTAGTGTGTTAGTTTAGCTTTTTATTTGTTTTTAACTTTAGTTTATTTGGTAAATAATTTCTTAACTATTGAACTGCACTGTTGGTTACTGGCTTGTAAGTAAGCATTTCACGGTAAGGTCTACATTTGTTGTATTCGGTGCATGTGACAAATAAAGTTTGACTTGATTTGATTTGTTGGGTCTAACGTTAATGCAGACAGGGACTTCACCCAAGCTAGGTATTCTAACTGGAGGCATGATATTTATAGTACCAAAGTATTCGCTAAGCACGCGTCAAGCAAAGAGCATTTGAAATGCACTGCCCTGTGGAAAGAATCTGTTTAAAGTGCTGTACTGAGGTAGCAACACTTTTTAAGGATGGGCAGCTGGCAAGAAATCGCACGTGTCAGCGATTGTGGACATTGTTGAGTTCCTTGTTTTAAACCCGTAACCACTGTGGGACATTGGATGTAACAAACGTGTTCAGTCAGCACAAAAGAATCATGCTACACCTGAGGAAAACTCAACTATAACAACTGGCATTTGAGGAGATCTTACAATACATTTTCGGGGAGAATAGAATGATCGATAAGCATATCCAACTGATCATCTCTTAGAAAAAATATTCATTATTGGAACCAAGACATAAAAAGAACTGATGTTGGCACTAGATGGAGGAAAAGTTGGAGCATAACTAACAAAATTAAAGTTAACCAAGGCACAGGGACGAAGACCAAACAGACACCATACGAAACACAGGGTTGAAACCCACACAAAAGAGCGAGGAGCACCTCGAAAAAATAACACAAGTGTACAATGATTAACACACGGGACAAGACCCGTAATCATCTGCGCAATCCACAATGGCACTAATGCCAAAATACACAGCACAGGGACTCACGCACCAACGTACATAGTAACAATAATCAACAAGACACTGGTAAACCAAGGGCACACTTATACAATTACTAATGACTGGGAATAGGGGCCAGGTGTGCGTAATGAAAGTTCCGGAGGGATCCGTGACAGTGTGAGCATGTGGGTCTGGGCAGATAACATGTAGTCGTTGTTTCTCTGCATATGTAAGTTGTTGTTCCTATCTATAAGTTTGTATTTGGAGAAAAAAAAGAAGGAATGATCAATTAATCAAGAATTTCCACAGAGTATCAAGAAAGCAGGCTCCAACTCTTCTGAAAAGGTTAGAATCAATCTAGATGGTTGGCTTTTATCAAAATCAAACTTTAGTGTGTAGGGCACTGTCCATGGTGCTGATAGAGAACAGAGGAGATTTCGCGCCAACTTCTTGATCAAAAGCATTTCAACTTTGATGTTTATTGTGGTATATATTGGCTTCAGAAAGTTTATACCCCTTGACTTACTCTACATTTTGTTATTTACAGCCTGAATTCAAAATGGATTAAATTATTGTTTTTTTCACCCATCTACACACAATACCCCATAATGAAAAAGTGAAAGCATGTTTTTTGACATTTTTACTAATTTATTGAAACTGTAATAGAGAAATATCTAATTTGCATAAGTAATCACACCCCTGAGTCAATACTTTGTAGAAGCACCTTTGGCAGCGATTACAGCTGTGAGTCTGTCTAGGTAATAATGGGTAACTAATGGCTAACGTGTAATAATTGGAAAATAAAATTGATGACCTACAATTAAGATTATCCTACCAATGGGACATTAAAAACTGTAACATCTTATGTTTCACAGAGTTGTGGCTGAACGACGACATGGATAATATAGAACTGGCTGGATTTTCCATCCACAGGCAGAACAGAGAAGCTACGTCTAATAAGACGAGGGGTAGTGTGTCTATTTGTCAATAACAGCTGGTGCGCAATGTCTAATATTAAAGAAGTCTTGATAAGATGTAGACCACACTATCTACCAAGAGAGTTCTCATCTATATTATTCGTAGTCGTTTATTTACCACCACAGACCAGTGCTGGCACAAAGACCGCACTCAACCAACACTATAAGGCCATAAGCAAACAAGAAAATGCCCAACCAGAAGTGGCGCTCCTAGTGGCCGGGGACTTTAATGCAGGCAAACTTAAATCAATTTTACCACATTTTTACCAGCATGTCACATGCACAACCAGAGGGAAAAAACTCTAGACCACCTTTACTCCACACACAGAGATGCATACAAAGCTCTCCCCCGCCCTCCATTTGGCAAATCTGACCATAATTCTATCCTCCTGATCCCTGCTTACAAGCAAGAACTAAAGCAGGAAGTACCAGTGACTCGCTCAATACGGAAGTAGTCAGATGACGCGGATGCTACACTACAGGAATGTTTTGCTAGCACAGACTGGAATATGTTCCACGATTCACTCGATGGCATTGAAGAGTATAGCACCTCAGCCATCGGCTTCATCAATAAGTGCATCGACAATGTCATCCCCACAGTGACCGTACGTACATATCCCAACCTGATGCCATGGATTACAGGCAACATCCACATCAAGCTGAAGGCTTGAGTTGCTGCTTTCAAGGAACGGGACACTAATCTGGACAATTATAAGAAATCCCGCTATTCCCTTAGATGAACCATTAAACAAGCAAAGCGTCAATACAGGATTAATATTGAATCCTACTACACTGGCTCTGACGTTCGTCGGATGTGGCAGGGCTTGAAAATGATTACGGACTACAAAGGGAAACCCAGATGCGAGCTGCCCAGTGACGCGAGCTTACCAGATGAGCTAAATGCCTTTCATGCTCGCTTTGAGGCAAGCAATACTGAAGCATGCACGAGAGCACCAGCTGTTCTGGATGACTGTGTTATAACACTCTCGGTAGCCAATGTGAGCAAGACCTTTTGTTACGATAATCATGTTCTCAGGTTCATAACCCAATTCAATTATACTACTCAGTCTGCAACTTAAACCTAGAATTTGTATGATCCTGGTCGAATGAAACAGATGGAGGCCCAGCTAAATAGTCAAAAAGGTTTATTCATGAGAGCGCTGGTTAGTTGTACAAAACCATTAATTTAGGTATCCTATGCCCACAATGTCCTGCTACCCAGCCGACAAAGATTAGGGGAATCCGTGAGAATCACTCCGCTTCCTCCCTCAAGATAGGTAGACCCTGGGAAGTACTCTCAGTGGCCCCCAGCCAAGGTCGGCACCGAATCTTGCTCAGACAGTCTGGTTTTAAGATACTATTATAGACACATCGTACAGATATATTATTATACTCTAATTCTGACTAAAAACTACACTCGCGGATATATAATTCTAATTGACTAAAACCACACACATCGTTAGAATAATCACATGATTGTAATCAATTTCATCACGATTCTTAATTCATTTCATGCAATCATATGCTTTCAGGCTGGAATATTCTAATCATTCATATGAACATATAAATCCCATTACACCTTTAAACAGGTCAACATTCACAAAGCCGCTGGGCCAGACTGATTACCAGGACGTGTACTCAAAGCTTGCGTGGACCAACTGGCAAGTGTCTTGACTGACATTTTCAACCTCTCCCTCATTGAGCCTGTAACACCTACATGTTTCAAGCAGACCACCATAGTCCCTGTGCCCAAGGAAGTGAAGGTAACCTGACTAAATGATTACCGCCCCGTAGCACTCACATCGATAGCCATGAAGTGTTTTGAAAGGCTGGTCATGGCTCAGAACAACAGCATCCTCCCGGATACCCTAGACCCACTCCAATTCACATACCGCCCCAACAAATCTATAGATGACGCAATCTCAATCGCACTCCACATTGCCCTTTCCCACCTGGACAAAAAGAGCACCTATGTGAAAATGCTGTTCATTGACTACAGCTCAGCATTCAACACCATAATGCCCACAAAGCTCATTAATACGCTAAGGACCCTGGGACTAAACACATCCCTCTGCAACTGGATCCTGGACTTCTGACAGGCCGCCCCCAGGTGGTAAGTGTAGGTAACAACACATCCGCCACTCTGATCCTCAACACTGGGGCCCCTCAGTGGTGTGCTTAGTCTCCTCTTGTACTAAAATAATACTGGAACAAATGTGGGTGAGCAATTCACTTTTTGTCCTAAATACAAAGTGTACAAAGCAAATCCAATACAACATATTACTGAGTACCACTGTCCATATTTTTAAGCATTGTGGTGGCTGCATCATGGGTATGCTTGTAATCGTTAAGGACTGGGGAGTTTTTCAGGATAAAAAATAAATAGAATGGAGCCAAGCACAGGCAAAATCCTAGAGGAAAACCTGGTTCAGTCTGTTTTCCACCAGACTGGAAAATGAATTCACCATCCAGTAGGACAATAACCTAAAACATAAAGTCAAATCTACACTGGAGTTGCTTACCAAGAAGACAGTGAATATTCGTGACTGACCAACAGGGCTGCCTTTGTGGGTGGGCCTTAAGTGGCCTGGCCCGCCCTACCGTACATCCTTGCCCGTTCAAATAAAATATTGAAATATTGATCATTTATTTGAGCCACGAGACGCAGCATCTGATGAAGGCAACAGAACGGGCGAAACACAATCACAGCATGGTAATCTCAGATAAAGCATCCGGGAACAGTGAAGACTAAATGAAACAGCACCCCTCTGTCTCACTATGTCTAATATACCATGCAGGAGACCGGAACGATAGAAGGCAATGAGAGACCATGGTCGAGAAGAGGGAGAGAGAGGGAGGGGAGAGAGAGGGATCCGAAGGGAAAGAACCAAATAAGACCAGCAGAGGCCTCGAACACAATGAGCATTTATCTGGACAAAAATGTCTGAACATAAAAAGTATGGCAGACAGAATCAGATACATGAGATACATATAGTAAGACAGAGGGGTGCTGTTTTGCTCACTAGGATGCTTTCTCCATTGAGAGAATTTCAAAGCAAGAGGGCTCATTCTCTCCAAAATCTGTCCATAATAAGCCCAATATGTTTCTATGGACATAATATGCAGAACTTAAGCTTGTCGCCTGCCTTTCTGCCTTTGGGACAACGACTCCCATTGTTGAATTGGTCGGAGACAGGCCATGAGCATTCTCAATAATCATTTGTGCCGTATACAGATCTCTGGTTTCAGCCTCTTGTGAATGGTAAAGGAAAGTTGACGGGTGCACAGTGCACTGTTTGGATGCCCAAATGATATAGTTACTTGTGTCTAAATAAAAACATTCAAAATACTTCACCAGAGAGTATGATTTAGCCACAGAGGATCAATAGCTTATTTTAAAAAATAGCTATGGATTGTTTCAAATCACAAGTGTAGGCCTATGCCTAATTTGGGAAGCCTGCAATTTGGGCAGCGCGCGTGGCAATTTGGTAAAACATGTCCATAGGGGGAGCAGCAGGGGGGAAGTGAGAAGTGAATGAAACAATAATAAAGAATAATAATATATACATAATTACAGCTGTAATCTGATGGTCTGGGGGTAGAAGCTATTGGCCAGTCTGACAGTTTTTGCCAGGATACTCCGATACTTCCCTTGTCCCAGTGTTGGAAGTTGGGAGAACAGGTGATGACATAAGGGGAAGGGATAACGGCTCATTCAGCCCTCGATGGCTGAAGTCCTTGATGATCTTCTTGGCCTTCCTGCAACACCTGGTGTTGTAGGTGTCCTAGAGGGCAGGCAGATGGTGTGAGCACCGAATGGTTGAGCGAAGAAACGGAGGGATGGCAGACCACTTCACATGACAAGAAACGTTTGAAAAAAGACCAATTAATGCGGATTATGACCAGAGGGATGACCCAAAACAACAGGTGGAATTTCTGTAGTCTCCAGGCTGTGAGGGTTAAAGGTAGCCAAATCAATGGGAGATATGCTGTCTGTTTCCGAACCCATGATGGTGCTCCTGTAGAACACTGTGAACCGGCCCACGGGGACAGGCAGAATTTCTTCAGCCTTATGAGGTTGAAGAGACGCCGCGCCCTTCCTCACCACGGTAATCATGTGGTTTGACCATTTCAGCTCATCTGAGATTTATACACAGAGGAACTTGACGTTTTTGACCGTCTCCACGGCGGCCCCGTTGATGAGGATGGGGGCGTGCCCAACCTGGTTTCTGCTGAAGTCCACAATCAGCTCCTTTGTTTTTCTGACTTTGAGGGAGAGGTTGTTTACCTGGCACCTCATCGTCAGTGTCTATTTCCAGGAAGTAACTGGCTCTCTGGAGGACGTGAGCTTCTCCACGGCATGTTGTTGGTAATCAGGCCTACTACTGTCGTGTCATCAGCGAACTTCATGATGGGGTTGGTATTGGTATTATATTAGGATCCCCATGAGTTGTTGCAAAAGCAACAGCTACTCTCTCTTCCTTGGGTCCACACAATACATGAAACATGATACAGAATGACATAATACAGAACAACAATAGACAAGAACACTACATAACTTTTTTTTAAAGGCACACGTAGCCTACATATCAATGCATACACACAAACAATCTAGGTCAAATAGAACTGTGTGAGGCCACGCAGTCATGGGTATACAGGGAGTACAGGAGGGGACTGAGGACGCAAACTTGTGGGACCCCGTGTTGAGTATTAGTGTGGAGGAGGTAATGTTGCCAACCTTCACCACCTGGAGGTGGCACGTCAGGAAGTCCAGGACCCAGTTGCATAGGGAGGAGTTCAGTCCCAGGGTCGTGAGCTTTGTGATGAGCTTATAGGGCATTATGGTATTGAAGTCCGAGTTGTAGTTGATGAACTGCATCCTCACATATGCATTCCTTTTGTCCAAGTGGGTGAGGTTTGTGTGCAGTGCAATGGCGATTTTGTCATCATGATGACGGAAGTGAGTGCTACGGGTCAGCAATCATTCAGTTCAGTTACTTTCCCTTTCTTGGGCATGGGATGATAGTGGACATCTTGAAGCAGCTGGAAATAACAGCCTAGACTAGAGAGAGATTGAAAATGTCAGAAAAACACAACAGCTAGCTGCTCTGAACATGCTCTGAGGACGCGGCTATGGCCGGCAGCCTCGCCAGGGTTAACACAGTTGAATAACTTACATACATACATGGGGCGGCAGGGTAGCCTGGTGGTTAGAGCGTTGGACTAGTAACCGGAAGGTTGCAATTTCAAATCCCCGAGCTAAGAAGGTACAACTCTGTCGTTCTGCCCCTGAACAGGCAGTTAACCCACTGTTCCTAGGCGGTCATTGTAAATAAAAATTTGTTCTTAACTGACTTGTCTGGTTAAATAAAGGTAACAAAAAAATACATCCTCTGTGAAGACCTCGTTGTCCTCGGCAGCTCAGAGTCATCGTGTTCGAAGCGGGAGGAAAGGTTATTTAGCTCGTCCAGTAGGCAGTGTCCACAACATTACTGGCTTTCTTTTTGCAATCCGTGATTGTTAGTAGCCCCCGCTACATACGCCTCTGAACACCAGATCTCAACTTAGGTGCATTACTTTTCATGGTGTCATTACACAATGGTGCTGTTGTAGGTATTTCTATCTTAACGGGATGGGAAAGTGGGAAAGATAAAGAGAAATAGGAAGAGGGGAGCAAACCCAGTATCTCAGATTATTGTGAAAGGGACACAAATTGCTTATTGTACATTTGTGAGAAGCACACAAAAAGTGTATAGAATGGATTATGAAGAAAGAAAATCATGCAATACATTGAAAATGTCTGTCACTTTCTTATTCTATCAAACTTTCTAACAATCTCTCTAACAATCTCTCTAACAATCTCTCTAACAATCTCTCTAACAATCTCTCTAACAATCTCTCTAACAATCTCTCTAACAATCTTTCTAACAATCTTTCTAACAATTCAATCTCTCTAACAATCTCTCTATCAAACTTTCTAACAATCTCTCTAACAATCTCTCTAACAATCTTTCTAACAATCTTTCTAACAATCTCTCAATCTCTAACAATCTTTCTATCAATCTTTCTAACAATCTCTACTAATCTCTCGATCAATCTCTCTAACAATCTCTCTATCAATCTTTCTATCAATCTTTCTCTAACAATCTCTCTAACAATCTCTCTAACAATCTTTCTAACAATCTCTCTAACAATCTCTCTAACAATCTTTCTATCAATCTCTAACAATCTTTCTATCAATCTCTCTATCAATATTTCTAACAATCTTTCTATTCCTCCTTACTCCTGCCCTCTACTGCTTCTCTGCTATCCCTCCTTACTCCTGCTTCTCTGCTATTCCTCCTTAGTCCTGCCCTCTATTGCTTCTCTGCTATTCCTCCTTACTCCTGCTTCTCTGCTATTCCTCCTTACTCCTGCTTCTCTGCTATTCCTCCTTACTCCTGCTTCTCTGCTATTCCTCCTTAGTCCTGCCCTCTACTGCTTCTCTGCTATTCCTCCTTACTCCTGCTTCTCTGCTATTCCTCCTTACTCCTGCTTCTCTGCTATTCCTCCTTACTCCTGCTTCTCTGCTATTCCTCCTTACTCCTGCTATTCTCCTTAGTCCTGCTATTGCTCTCTGTTATCCCTAGTTAGTTCTCTGCTATCCCTCCTTACCTGCCCTACTCCTTCTTCTCTGCTCCTGCTATCCCTCTGCCCTTCCCTCTACTGCTTCTCTGCTATCCTCCTTACTCCTGCTTCTCTGCTATTCCTCCTTACTCCTTCCCTCTACTGCTTCTCTGCTTCTCTGCTATTCCTCCTTACTCCTGCCCTCTACTGCTTCTCTGCTATTCCTCCTCTCTGCTTCTCTGCTATTCCTCCTTACTCCTGCCCTTGCTTCTCTGCTATTCCTCCTTACTCCTGCTTCTTCTCTGCTATTCCTCCTTACTCCTTCCCTGCTACTCTTCTCTGCTATTCCTCCTTACTCCTGCCCTCTACTGCTTCTCTGCTATCCCTCCTTACTCCTGCCCTCTACTGCTTCTCTGCTATTCCTCCTTACTCCTGCCCTTCTTCTCTGCTATTCCTCCTTACTCCTGCTTCTCTGCTATTCCTCCTTACTCCTGCCCTCTACTACTTCTCTGCTATTCCTCCTTACTCTGCTATTCTCTGCTATCCTTACTCCTGCTTCTCTGCTATCCCTCCTTACTCCTGCTACTGCTCTCTGCTATCCCTCCTTACTCCTTTCTCTGCTATCCCTCCTTACTCCTGCCCTTGCTTCTCTGCTATCCCTCCTTACTCCTGCTGCTATTCCTCCTTACTCCTGCCCTCTACTGCTTCTCTGCTATTCCTCCCTTCTACTGCTTCTCTGCTATCCTCCTTACTCCTGCTTCTCTGCTTTCCTCCTTACTCCTGTTTCTCTGCTATTCCTCCTTACTCCTGCTTCTCTGCTATTCCTCCTTACTCCTGCTTCTCTGCTATTCCTCCTTACTCTGCCCTCCTTTCTCTGCTATCCCTCCTTACTCCTGCCCTCCTGCTTCTCTGCTATTCCTCCTTACTCCTGCCCTCTACTGCTCTGCTATTCCTCCTTACTCCTGCTTCTCTGCTATTCCTCCTCTCCTGTTTCTCTGCTACTACTGTTTCTCTGCTATTCCTCCTTACTCCTGCCCTCTACTGCTTCTCTGCTATTCCTCCTTACTCCTGCTTCTCTGCTATTCCTCCTTACTCTCTGCTATTCCTCCTTACTCCTGCTATTCCTCCTTACTCCTGCCTGCTACTACTCCTGCCCTCTTGCTTCTCTGCTATCCTCCTTACTCCTGCCCTCTACTGCTTCTCTGCTATCCCTCCTCTCCTTACTCTTCTCTGCTATTCCTCCTTACTCCTGCCCTCTACTTCTCTGCTATCCCTCCTCCTTACTGCCTGCCCCTCCTACTGCCCTTCTCTGCTATCCCTCCTTACTCTGCTATTCCTCCTCTACTGCTTCTCTGCTATTCCTCCTCCTTCTCCTTACTCCTTACTCCTGTTTCTCTGCTATTCCTCCTTACTCCTGCCCTTCTGCTTCTCTGCTATTCCTCCTTACTCCTCTACTGCTTCTCTGCTATTCCTCCTTACTCCTGCTTCTCTGCTATTCCTCTCCTCCTGCTTCTCTGCTATTCCTCTGCCCTCTACTTCTCTGCTATTCCTCCTTACTCCTGCCCTCTACTGCTTCTCTGTTATCCCTCCTTACTCCCTCCCTGCCCTCTACTGCTTCTCTGCTATCCCTCCTTACTCCTGCCTATTCCTCCTTACTCCTCCTGCATCTCTGCTATTCCTCCTTACTCCTGCTTTCTCTGCTATGCCTTACTCCTCCTCTACTGCTTCCTGCCCTCCTACTCCTGCTTCTCTGCTATTCCTCCTTACTCCTGCCCTCTACTGCTTCTCTGCTATTCCTCCTTACTCCTGCCCTCTACTGCTTCTCTGCTATCCCTCCTTACTCCTGCTTCTCTGCTATTCCTCCTTACTCCTGCCCTCTACTGCTTCTCTGCTATCCCTCCTTACTCCTGCCCTCTCTGCTTCTCTGCTATCCCTCCTTACTGCCCTCTACTTTCTCTGCTATTCCTTACTCCTGTTTCTCTGCTATTCCTCCTTACTGCCCTCTACTGCTTCTCTGCTATTCCTCCTTACACCTGCTCTGCTATTCCTCTTACTCCTGTTTCTCTGCTATTCCTCCTTACTCCTGTTTCTCTGCTATGCTATTCCTCCTTACTCCTGCTTCTCTGCTATTCCTCCTTACTCCTGCCCTATTCTCCTTACTCCTGCTTCTCTGCTATTCCTCCTTACTCCTGCCCTCTACTGCTTCTCTGCTCTGCTATTCCTCCTTACTCCTGCTTCTCTGCTATTCCTCCTTACTCCTGTTTCTTCTGCTATTCCTCCTTACTCCTGCTTCCTGCTATTCCTCCTTACTCCTGTTTCTCTGCTTTCCTCTGCTATTCCTCCTTACTCCTGCTTCTCTGCTATTCCTCCCTTACTCCTGCTGCTATTCCTCCTTACTGCTCTCTGCTTCTCTGCTATTCCTCCTTACTCCTGCTTCTCTGCTATTCCTCCTTCCTCCCTGTACTTTCTCTGCTATTCCTCCTTACCCTGCCCTCTACTGCTTCTCTGCCCTCCTTACTCCTTCCATCTACTGCTTCTCTGCTATTCCTCCTTACTCCTGCCCTCTACTTTCTCTGCTATTCCTCCTTACTCCTGTCTACTCTCTGCTATCCCTCCTTACTTCCCTCTACTGCTTCTCTGCTATTCCTCCTTACTCCTGCCCTCTACTGCTTCTCTGCTATTCCTCCTTACTCCTTCCTCTACTGCTTCTCTGCTATTCCTCCTTACTGCCCTTCTCTGCTATTCCCTCCTTACTGCTATTCCTCCTGCCCTCTACTGCTTCTCTGCTATCCCTCCTTACTCCTGCCCTCTACTGCTTCTCTGCTATCCCTCCTTACTCCTGCCCTCTACTGCTTCTCTGCTATCCCTCCTTACTGCTTTTCTGCTATCCCTCCTCCTACTCTACTGCTTCTCTGCTATTCCTCCCTGCTTCTCTGCTATTCTCCTTACTCCTGCCCTACTGCTTCTCTGCTATCCCTCCTTACTCCTGCCCTCTCTTCTCTGCTATCCCTCCTGCCCTCTACTGCTTCTCTGCTATCCCTCCTTACTCCTGTTTCTCTGCTATTCCTCCTTACTCCTGCTTGCTTCTCTGCTATTCCTCCTTACACCTCTTCTCTGCTATTCCTCCTTACTCCTGTTTCTCTGCTATTCCTCCTTACTCCTGTTTCTCTGCTATCCCTCCTTACTCCTGTTTCTCTGCTATTCCTCCTTACTCCTGCCCTCTACTGCTTCTCTGCTATTCCTCCTTACTCCTGCTTCTCTGCTATTCCTCCTTACTCCTGCTTCTCTGCTATTCCTCCTTACTCCTGCCCTTTCTTCTCTGCTATTCCTCCTTACTCCTGCCCTCTACTGCTTCTCTGCTATTCCTCTTACTCCTGCTATTCCTCCTTACTCCTGCTCTGCTATTCCTCCTTACTCTGCCTCTGCTCTCCTTACTGCTTCTCTGCTATTCCTCCTTACTCCTGCTTCTCTGCTATTCCTCCTTACTCCTCTGCTATTCCTGCCCTCTACTGCTTCTCTGCTATTCCTCCTTACTCCTGCCCTCTACTGCTTCTGCCCCTCTACTGCTTCTCTGCTATTCCTCCTTACTCCTGCTTCTCTGCTATTCCTCCTTACTCCTGCTTCTCTGCTTCTCTCCTCCCTTGCTACTGCTTCTCTGCTATCCTCCTTACTCCTGCTTCTCTGCTATCCCTCCTTACTCCTGCTTCTCTGCTATTCCTCCTTACTCCTGCCCTCTACTGCTTCTCTGCTATTCCTCCTTACTCCTGCCCTCTACTGCTTCTCTGCTATTCCTCCTTACTCCTGCCCTCTACTGCTTCTCTGCTATTCCTCCTTACTCCTGC
>NC_060188.1:81017061-81049561 GCF_021184085.1 Oncorhynchus gorbuscha | reverse complement strand
TCCCTCCGATGTCAACAACTACAGACCAGTATCCCTTCTTTCTTTTCTCTCCAAAACTCTTGAACGTGCCGTCCTTGGCCAGCTCTCCCGCTATCTCTCTCTGAATGACCTTCTTGATCCAAATCAGTCAGGTTTCAAGACTAGTCATTCAACTGAGACTGCTCTCCTCTGTATCACGGAGGTGCTCCGCACTGCTAAAGCTAACTCTCTCTCCTCTGCTCTCATCCTTCTAGACCTATCGGCTGCCTTCGATACTGTGAACCATCAGATCCTCCTCTCCACCCTCTCCGAGTTGGGCATCTCCGGCGCGGCCCACGCTTGGATTGCGTCCTACCTGACAGGTCGCTCCTACCAGGTGGCGTGGCGAGAATCTGTCTCCTCACCACGCGCTCTCACCACTGGTGTCCCACAGGGCTCTGTTCTAGGCCCTCTCCTATTCTCGCTATACACCAAGTCACTTGGCTCTGTCATAACCTCACATGGTCTCTCCTATCATTGCTATGCAGACGACACACAATTAATCTTCTCCTTTCCCCCTTCTGATGACCAGGTGGCGATCGCATCTCTGCATGTCTGGCAGACATATCAGTGTGGATGACGGATCACCACCTCAAGCTGAACCTCGGCAAGACGGAGCTGCTCTTCCTCCCGGGGAAGGACTGCCCGTTCCATGATCTCGCCATCACGGTTGACAACTCCATTGTGTCCTCCTCCCAGAGCGCCAAGAACCTGGCGTGATCCTGGACAACACCCTGTCGTTCTCAACCAACATCAAGGCGGTGGCCCGTTCCTGTAGGTTCATGCTCTACAACATCCGCAGAGTACGACCCTGCCTCACACAGGAAGCGGCGCAGGTCCTAATCCAGGCACTTGTCATCTCCCGTCTGGATTACTGCAACTCGCTGTTGGCTGGGCTCCCTGCCTGTGCCATTAAACCCCTTCAACTCATCCAGAACGCCGCAGCCCGTCTGGTGTTCAACCTTCCCAAGTTCTCTCACGTCACCCCGCTCCTCCGTTCTCTCCACTGGCTTCCAGTTGAAGCTCGCATCCGCTACAAGACCATGGTGCTTGCCTACGGAGCTGTGAGGGGAACGGCACCTCAGTACCTCCAGGCTCTGATCAGGCCCTACACCCAAACAAGGGCACTGCGTTCATCCACCTCTGGCCTGCTCGCCTCCCTACCACTGAGGAAGTACAGCTCCCGCTCAGCCCAGTCAAAACTGTTCGCTGCCCTGGCCCCCAATGGTGGAACAAACTCCCTCACGACGCCAGGACAGCGGAGTCAATCACCACCTTCCGGAGACACCTGAAACCCCACCTCTTTAAGGAATACCTAGGATAGGTTAAGTAATCCCTCTCACCCCACCCCCCCTAAGTTTTAGATGCACTATTGTTAAGTGACTGTCCCACTGGATGTCATAAGGTGAATGCACCAATTTGTAAGTCGCTCTGGATAAGAGCGTCTGCTAAATGACTTAAATGTAAATGTAAATGATGACCAGGTGGCGAATCGCATCTCTGCATGTCTGGCAGACATATCAGTGTGGATGACGGATCACCACCTCAAGCTGAACCTCGGCAAGACGGAGCTGCTCTTCCTCCTGGGGAAGGACTGCCCGTTCCATGATCTCGCCATCACGGTTGACAACTCCATTGCATCCTCCTCCCAGAGCGCTAAGAACCTTGGCGTGATCCTGGACAACACCCTGTCGTTCTCAACTAACATCAAGGCGGTGGCCCGTTCCTGTAGGTTCATGCTCTACAACATCCGCAGAGTACGACCCTGCCTCACAGAGGAAGTGGCGCAGGTCCTAATCCAGGCACTTGTCATCTCCCGTCTGGATTACTGCAACTCGCTGTTGGCTGGGCTCCCTGCCTGTGCCATTAAACCCCTACAACTCATCCAGAACGCCGCAGCCCGTCTGGTGTTCAACCTTCCCAAGTTCTCTCACGTCACCCCGCTCCTCCGCTCTCTCCACTGGCTTCCAGTTGAAGCTCGCATCCGCTACAAGACCATGGTGCTTGCCTACGGAGCTGTGAGGGGAACGGCACCTCAGTACCTCCAGGCTCTGATCAGGCCCTACACCCAAACAAGGGCACTGCGTTCATCCATCTCTGGCCTGTTCGCCTCCCTACCACTGAGGAAGTACAGTTCCCGCTCAGCCCAGTCAAAACTGTTTGCTGCTCTGGCTCCCCAATGGTGGAACAAACTCCCTCACGACGCCAGGACAGCGGAGTCAATCACCACCTTCCGGAGACACCTGAAACCCCACCTCTTTAAGGAATACCTAGGATAGGATAAGTAATCCCTCTCACCCCTCCCCCCTTTAAGATTTAGATGCACTATTGTAAAGTGACTGTTCCACTGGATGTCATAAGGTGAATGCACCAATTTGTAAGTCGCTCTGGATAAGAGCGTCTGCTAAATGACTTAAATGTAAATGTAAATGTAAAAAGCAACACAATGAGTTATCCAAAATGGAGATATATGGGTAAACCACTTCTCCAATATTTTTGGCCCCATAACAAAGAACAAAGAACAAACAGCAAAAACATATACATGATCAAAAACAAATATTAGAATCAACTACTAAAGACTACCAGAACCCACTGGATTCTCCAATTACATTGAATGAACTACAGGACAAAATACAAATCCTCCATCCCAAATAGGCCTGTGGTGTTGATGGTAATCCTACCACAAATTCCATTTGGCTATACAAAAACTCTTTAACATCATCCTTAGCTCTGGCATCTTCCCCAATATTTTGGAACCAAGAACGGAACACCCCAATCCACAAAAGTGGAGACAAATTTGACCACAATAACTCCCGTGGGATATGCGTCAACAGCAACCTTGGGAAAATCCTCTGCATTATTATTAACAGCAGACTCGTACATTTCCTCAGTGAAAACAACGTACTGAGCAAATGTCAAATTGGCTTTTTATCAAATTACAGTACGACAGACCACGTATTCACCCTCCACACCCTAATTGACAAAGAAACAAACCAAAACAACGGCAAAGTCTTCTCATGCTTTGTTGATTTCAAAAAAGCTTTTGACTCAATTTGGCATGAGGGTCTGCTATAGAAGTTGATGGAAAGAGGTGGTGGGGGAAAAACATATGACATTATAAAATCCATGTACACAAACAACAAGTGTGCAAAAAAACACACACTTCCTTTCCACAGGGCTGTGGGGTATTTGGTATTATATTAGGCTCCCTGTTAGCTGCTGCAAAAGCAGCAGCTACTCTTCCCGGGGTCCACACAAAACATGAAATATGACAATACACATAACATTAATAGACGAGAACAACTCAAGGACAGAACTACATCAATAAAACATTTATTTTAAAAGGGCACAGGTAGGCTACATATCAATACCAAAACATACACACAAACTATCTAGGCCAACTAGGGGAGAGGCGTTGTGCCGCGAGGTGTTTCTTTATCTGTTTTTATTTTTTTTAAACAGGTTTGCGCTCTGTTCTGGGCCAGCTGCAGCTTAACTAGGTCTTTCCTTGCAGCACTCGACCACACAACTGGACAATAATCAAGATAAGACAAAACTATAGCCTGCAGGACTTGCTTTTTGGAATGTGATGTCACAAAAGCAGAGCATCTCTTTATTACGGACAGACCTCTCTCTATCTTTAAAACCATTGAATCTATAGGTTTTGACCGTGACAATTTACAATCTAAGGTAAC
This sequence comes from Oncorhynchus gorbuscha, assembly GCF_021184085.1. NCBI lineage: Eukaryota > Metazoa > Chordata > Actinopteri > Salmoniformes > Salmonidae > Oncorhynchus > Oncorhynchus gorbuscha. Next base: position 81,045,848 of record NC_060188.1, on the reverse strand, counting down.
ACCAAGTATTTTAGTCTTCTGAACTTGTTCAACTACCACACCATTAATTACCAGAACATAGGGAATGATTTGTACCAAACACATTACTCTTAGTTTTAGAGATGTTCAGGACCAGTTTATTACTGGCCACCAATTCCAAAATAGACTGCAAGTCTTTGTTAAGGGTTTAGTGACTTCATTAGCTGTGGTAGCTGATGTGTTTATGGTTGAATCATCAGCATACATGGACACACATGTTTTGTTTATTGCCAGTGGCAGACCATTGGTAAAAATAGAAAAGAGTAAAGAGTCTAGAGAGCTGCCCTGCGGTACACCACACTTTACATGTTTGACATTAGAGAAGCTTCCATTAAAGATAACCCTTTGAGTTCTATTAGATATATATCTCTGAATCCATGATGTGGCAAAGGATGAAAAGCCATAACACATATGTTTTTTCAACAAGAGGTTATGGTCAATAATATCAAAGCATGCACTGAAATCTAACAGTACAGCTCCCACAAACTTATTATTATCAATTTCTTTCAACCAATCATCAGTCATTTGTGTCAGTGCAGTACATGCTGAGTGCCCTTCTCTATAAGCATGCTGAAAGTCTGTTGTTAATTTGTTTACAGAGAAATAGCATTGTATTTGATCAAACACAATTTTTTCCAACAGTTTGCTAAGAGCTGGCAGCAAGTTTATAGATCTGCTGTTAGAACCAGTAAAGGCCGCTTTACCACAAAGTAGCAGAATTACTTTGGCTTCCCTCCAGGCCTGAGGACAAATATTTTTCTCTAGGCTTAGATTAAAGATATGACAGATTGGAGTGGCTATAGAGTCAGCTACCATCCTCAGTAGCTTTCTATCTAAGTTCTCACATTTACATTACATTTACATTTAAGTCATTTAGCAGACGCTCTTATCCAGAGCGACTTACAAATTGGTGCATTCACCTTATGACATCCAGTGGAACAGTCACTTTACAATAGTGCATCTAAATCTTAAAGGGGGGGATACTTATCCTATCCTAGGTATTCCTTAAAGAGGTGGGGTTTCAGGTGTCTCCGGAAGGTGGTGATTGACTCCGCCGTCCTGGCGTCGTGAGGGAGTTTGTTCCACCATTGGGGGGCCAGAGCAGCGAACAGTTTTGACTGGGCTGAGCGGGAGCTGTACTTCCTCAGTGGTAGGGAGGCGAGCAGGCCAGAGGTGGATGAACGCAGTGCCCTTCTCAATGCCAGGAGGTTTATCATTATTGATCGATAACAATCATTTTTCCACCTCTCCCACACTAACATGCTGACCAGACCAGACACGTAACGTGCGTGATCATTGCAATAACAATGTACACATACCTTTTATTCAATCATTGCATCCACACTGCTCGCAAGCGTCTACGTAGCCAGGCGCTAAAATAAGAACTTGGTTCTATTTGCGACGCTCGACGCACTGCAAGTCCTGCCTCACCCATCTCCTTATTGTTTTTTAGGAGCATATAACCATCTGCCATCTCCTCATTGGTATATTGGAGCATATACCCACGTGGGTGATTGAAAGATGAACTGAGGTCCACACTCCAGTCAGTTGCAGTAATGCACCTTAAAGTTGGTTGCCAACCGGAATATAAAGTCCAAAGAAAAAGAAGAAGCCTGATGGAAAGAGGAGAGAGTACTAGAAAGAAACTTGGTTGACCGTTTTATCTGTCGATTAATTGTCGGAGTAGAGGACCTTGTGCAATTCAGGTAAAATAACAACCCAATGTTTATATCCCAGGACAAATTAGCTAGCAACAGCAAGCTAGCTAGCTAAATTGCCAAAAATATTTAATGCTTTTCAACTTGTCCCCAAATTAATATAATTGGTTCAGATTTTGCTTTGATATTCCAACCTGCGTGTCCTGATCGCATCTGGTGTGGATGGACAAAATCAACTTGTGCTCGTGCAGTCTGGTCAGCATGTTACTTTACCAAATTCAAACTTGCAATGCTTTTCTTCATTACTGTTTTTTGATGCATGAACACGATGGTTTACTGTTCATTGTTGGCATTTCCTGCCCAAGTTTGCCCACTTTGCAAATGAAGTAATCATTAAAGTAATTGGCAACATCAACTGGTTTTGTGATGAATAAGCCATCTGATTCAATAAAAGATGGAGTTGAATTTGTCTTTCTGCCCATAATGTCATTTAAAGTACTCTGAAGTTGTTTCCATCATTCTTTATACCATTGATATTGGCTTCATTATACAGTTTCTTCTTCTTTGTTTAGTCATATAATTTCTCAATTTGCAGTAAGTCAGCCAGTCAGATGTGCAGCTAGACTTATTAGCCACTCCTTTTGCTCCATCTCTTTCAACCATACAGTTGTTTACATTTACATTTACATTTAAGTCATTTAGCAGATGCTCTTATCCAGAGCGACTTACAAATTGGTGCATTCACCTTATGACATCCAGTGGAACGGTCACTTTACAATAGTGCATCTAAATCTTAAAGGGGGGGGGGTGAGAAGGATTACTTATCCTATCCTAGGTATTCCTTAAAGAGGTGGGGTTTCAGGTGTCTCCGGAAGGTGGTGATTGACTCCGCTGTCCTGGCGTCGTGAGGGAGTTTGTTCCACCATTGGGGGGGCCAGAGCAGCGAACAGTTTTGACTGGGCTGAGCGGGAACTGTACTTCCTCAGTGGTAGGGAGGCGAGCAGGCCAGAGGTGGATGAACGCAGTGCCCTTGTTTGGGTGTAGGGCCTGATCAGAGCCTGGAGGTACTGAGGTGCCGTTCCCCTCACAGCTCCGTAGGCAAGCACCATGGTCTTGTAGCGGATGCGAGCTTCAACTGGAAGCCAGTGGAGAGAGCGGAGGAGCGGGGTGACGTGAGAGAACGTGGGAAGGTTGAACACCAGACGGGCTGCGGCGTTCTGGATGAGTTGTAGGGGTTTAATGGCACAGGCAGGGAGCCCAGCCAACAGCGAGTTGCAGTAATCCAGACGGGAGATGACAAGTGCCTGGATTAGGACCTGCGCCGCTTCCTGTGTGAGGCAGGGTCGTACTCTGCGGATGTTGTAGAGCATGAACCTACAGGAACGGGCCACCGCCTTGATGTTAGTTGAGAACGACAGGGTGTTGTCCAGGATCACGCCAAGGTTCTTAGCGCTCTGGGAGGAGGACACAATGGAGTTGTCAACCGTGATGGCGAGATCATGGAACGGGCAGTCCTTCCCGGGAGGAAGAGCAGCTCCGTCTTGCCGAGGTTCAGCTTGAGGTGGTGATCCGTCATCCACACGGATATGTCTGCCAGACATGCAGAGATGCGATTCGCCACCTGGTCATCAGAAGGGGGAAAGGAGAAGATGAATTGTGTGTCGTCTGCATAGCAATGATAGGAGAGACCATGTGAGGTTATGACAGAGCCAAGTGACTTGGTGTATAGCGAGAATAGGAGAGGGCCTAGAACAGAGCCCTGGGGACACCAGTGGTGAGAGCGCGTGGTGAGGAGACAGATTCTCGCCACGCCACCTGGTAGGAGCGACCTGTCAGGTAGGACGCAATCCAAGCATGGGCCGCGCCGGAGATGCCCAACTCGGAGAGGGTGGAGAGGAGGATCTGATGGTTCACAGTATCGAAGGCAGCCGATAGGTCTAGAAGGATGAGAGCAGAGGAGAGAGAGTTAGCTTTAGCGGTGCGGAGCGCCTCCGTGATACAGAGAAGAGCAGTCTCAGTTGAATGACTAGTCTTGAAACCTGACTGATTTGGATCAAGAAGGTCATTCTGAGAGAGATAGCGGGAGAGCTGGCCAAGGACGGCACGTTCAAGAGTTTTGGAGAGAAAAGAAAGAAGGGATACTGGTCTGTAGTTGTTGACATCGGAGGGATCGAGTGTAGGTTTTTTCAGAAGGGGTGCAACTCTCGCTCTCTTTAAGACGGAAGGGACGTAGCCAGCGGTCAGGGATGAGTTGATGAGCGAGGTGAGGTAAGGGAGAAGGTCTCCGGAAATGGTCTGGAGAAGAGAGGAGGGGATAGGGTCAAGCGGGCAGGTTGTTGGGCGGCCGGCCGTCACAAGACGCGAGATTTCATCTGGAGAGAGAGGGAGAAAGAGGTCAGAGCACAGGGTAGGGCAGTGTGAGCAGAACCAGCGGTGTCGTTTGACTTAGCAAACGAGGATCGGATGTCGTCGACCTTCTTTTCAAAATGGTTGACGAAGTCATCTGCAGAGAGGGAGAAGGGGGGGGGGGAGGAGGATTCAGGAGGGAGGAGAAGGTGGCAAAGAGCTTCCTAGGGTTAGAGGCAGAAGCTTGGAATTTAGAGTGGTAGAAAGTTGCTTTAGCAGCAGAGACAGAAGAGGAAAATGTAGAGAGGAGGGAGCGAAAGGATGCCAGGTCCGCAGGGAGGCGAGTTTTCCTCCATTTCCGCTCGGCTGCCCGGAGCCCTGTTGTTCAATTCCTCATCAATCCATGGAGCCCTAACAGTTCTAATAGTCCGTTTCTTAACAGGTGCATGTTTATCAATAATTGGAAGAAGCAATTTCATAAATTCATCAAGTGCAATAAAAATGGATGGATGCTCCAACAGACCAACAAATATGTTTTACATTATCCACATAAGAGTCACAGCAAAATATTTTGTATGATCTCTTATACACTATTTTATGCCCTGATGTTGGAACTCTGGCCTTCCTAGATGTAGCCACAATAATGTGATCACTGCATCCAATGGGTATGGATACAGGGATGGTGCTTAAGCCCCAGCCTCTTCAACATACAGTTCCTTCAGCAAGTATTCAGACCCCTAGATTTTTTACACGTTTTGTTAGGTTACAGCCTTACTCTAAAATTGATCAAATTGTTTTTTCCCCCTCATTAATCTACACACAATAACCCATTACGACAAAGAAAACATATATTTTTTAGCTAATTTATCAAAATATCACATTTTGGAGCAGGTTTTCATGAAGGATCTCTGTACTTTGCTACGTTCATCTTTGCCTCTATCCTGACTAGTCTCCCAGTCCCTGCCGCTGAAAAACATCCCCACAGCATGATGCTACCACCACAATGCTTCACCGTAGGGATGGTACAAGGTTTCCTCCAGATGTGATGCTTGGCATTCATGACAAAGAGTTTCAATCTTGGTTTCATCAGACCAGAGAGTGTTGTTAAAGAGTCTTGATGTGCCTTTTGGCAACCCCAAGCGGGCTGTCATGTGCCTTTTACTGAGGAGTGGCTTCCGTCTGGCCACTCTATCATAAAGGCCTAATTGGTGGAGTTCTGCAGAGGTGGTTGTCCTTCTGGAAGGTTGTCCCATCTCCGCAGAAGATCTCTAGAGCTCTGTCAGAGTGACTATTGGGTTCTTGGTCACCTCCCTGACCAAGGTCTTTCTCCCCCCATTGCTCGAGGAAGTGTCTTGGTGGTTCTAAACTTCTGGAGGGCACTGTGTTTTTGGGGACCTTCAGTGCTACAGACATGTTTTGGTACCCTTCCCCAGATCTATGCCTCAACACAATCCTGTCTCAGAGATCTACGGACAACTCCTTCGACCTCATGGCTTGGTTTTTGCTCTGACACGCACTGTCAACTGTGAGACCTTATATAGACAGGTGTGAACCTTTCCAAATCATGTCCAATCAATTGAATTTACCACAGGTGGACTCCAATCAAGTTGTATAAACATCTCAAGGATGATCAATGGAAACAGGATGCACCTGAGCACAGTTTCGAGTCTCATAGCAAAGGGTCTGAATACTTATGTATATAAGGTATTTCTGTTTTTTGGTTTTAATAAATTTGCTAACATTTCTAAAACCTGTTTTCGCTTTGTCACTATGGGGTATTGTGTGTAGATTGCTGAGGAAATAATTTTATTTAATACATTTTAGAATAAGGCTGTAACCTAACAAAATGTGGAAAAAGTCAAGGGGTCTGAATACTTTCCTTAGGCACTGTATATATTAATGAATTGGCAAGGGCACTAGAACAGTCTGCAGCACCCGGCCTCACCCTACTAGAATCTGAAGTCAAATGTCTACTGTTTGCTGATAATCTGTTGCTTCTGTCCCCTACATCTTCGGTACAGATTCTGTCAGACCTGGGCCCTGACAGTAAGTCCTAGAAAGACAAAAATAATGGTGTTCCAAAAACGGTCCAGTTGCCAGAACCACAAATACGAATTCCATCTAGACGCAGTTGCCCTAGAGCACAGCAAAAAGTATACATACCTCGGCCTAAACATCAGTGCCACAGGTAACTTCCATAAAGCTGTAAACGAACTGAGAGGCAAGGCAAGAAGGGCCTTCTATGCCATCAAAAGGAACACAAAAATCAACATACCAATTAGGATCTGACTAAAAATACTTGAATCGGTTATAGAACCCATTGCCCTTAATAACGATCATCAGCTGCCTCTAGCGGCGGTGGCGCCTCCGGTGCGGGACGTAGCACGCGACGGCTCCGGTGCGGGACGTAGCACGGGACGCACCTGCATCTGAACCTGAAGCTGGGCTGAACGCTGTGCCCAGACTGGGCACCAGAGCAGAGGAAGGCTCTGGCCATGGAGCAGGACTGGATGCCGTGCCCGGACTGGACACCGGCTCCGTACCGTTGGAAGCTCCGGACCGTTAACCGCTGTTGGAAGCTCCGGACTGTGAACCGTCGCTGGAAGCTCCGGACTGTGAACCGTCGCTGGAATCTCCCCGGATTGTGAACCGTCGCTGGAAGCTCCGGACCGTTGACCGCTGCTGGAAGCAAGTCAGTTATGAACAAACTCTTATTTTCAATGACGGCCTATGAACATTGTCAGCTCGGGGGTTTGAACTTGCAACCTTCCGGTTACTAGTCCAACAATCTAACCACTAGGCTACCCTGCCGCCCCACAAGTGATGATCCATGGCCCGGAGCCTGCAGTGATGATCCAGGGAAAGGAGCCTCCAGTGACGGTCCCCAGTCCAGAGCCTCCAGTGACGGTCCCCAGTCTGGAGCCTCCAATGGCGGTCCCCAGTCCGGAGCCTCCAACGACGGTCCCCAATCCGGAGCCTCCAGCGACGGTCCCCAGTCCGGAGTCTCCAGCGACTGTCCCCAGTCCAGAGCCTTCAGTGAGGGTTCCCAGTCCCGCCGACGATCCCTGCACCAGAGGTGCCACCGAAGTGGGGGGAGCCTCAAGCGGAGCGGGGTCTGCGTCTCGCACCGGAGCCCTCACCAAGAGTTGATGCCCACCCGGACTATGTACAGACTCAGTGAGCATATCCTTGCTATTGAGAAAGTCCATTGTAGGCAGACCTGACTCTCAAGAGAAGACAGGCTATGTGCACACTACCCACAAAATGAGGTGGAAACTGAGCTGCACTTCCTAACCTCCTGCCCAATGTATGACCACATTAGAGACACGCATTTCCCTTAGTTTACACAGACCCACAAAGAATTTGAAAACAGACCCAATTTTGATAAACTCCCATATCTATTGGGTGAAATTCCACAGTGTACCATCACAGCAGCAAGATTTGTGACCTGTTGCAACAAGAAAAGGGCAATCAGTGAAGAACAAACACCATTGAAAATACAACCAATATTTGTGTTAATTTGTTTTCCCTTTTGTACTTTAACTATTTGCACATAATATGACATTTGAAATGTCTTTATTCTTTTGAAACTTTTGTGAGTAAAATGTTTACTATAAAAAATAAGAACTTTATTTCACTTTTGTTTATTGTCTATTTCACTTGCTTTGGCAGTGTAAACATATGTTTCCCATGCCAATAAAGCCCTTAAATTGAATTGAGAGAGAGAGAGAAACATGGTTTATTCAATGCGATTTCAGCCTGATGAAAAGATACAGGGTGGAAAATAGATGATAAGAACCACATTACTATAATTAGTTATAAAATATAAATTGAGAGACTTACAATGACATGGAAATACAGAATCATATTTAAAACATGAATGGCAGTATTTCTTCTCCAGCTGCAGTATAAATTGGCATTTTTCCTGCATTTATGTGACTCATGAAAGGACCAATATTTTGCAATCAATGTTGGGTTCTATTATTTTATTTTACAAATCAATACAACTAAAGAGATTTGATTTGTGCCACAATATGTTTACAGCATATACATTAGACAACACATGTGTACTGTACTGTTTGTCTATGTGACGTGTGTGTTTGTATGTGTGTGTGTGTGTGTATCAGTGTATACATCTCCCAGACCCCCGCTGCTCCTCCCATGCTGAGAGAATAGGCTCAGTTATCCCAGAGGCTGCCTGACTGTATCTGCCTGTCACTGCATGGTGAGATGAGACAATGGAAAACATATTCAGCCACCAGGCTCATATCACTCACCCAGCGTGGAGCAACTACTGTTCATTAGAATGGGGAAGATGGGGAAGCGTCGGCAGGTGGTAATGTAAGTGTAAATGGATATATGCGGGAAATTGTTGCCTACGGTAGAAAGAGAAACAACTAAGTTGATCAGAGGAGAAAGAGAAACATACAAAGATATACCAGAGGTATGCCAACACCAACATTGATGATAATAACTATTGCAAAAGCATCACTATGGACCATATTGTGCCAGGTATACTTCAGTCAAATAAAATGATTTTAAGTAAGTATCAGTAAGACAGTAAAGTCAAAAAGAATGTCAAAATGGCAGATGACACAGAAAAACCGAGAGGTAGGGTCTGTAAACAAACATGTCTGCCTTTCTAACAATGAAGAAATCAAACACACTTAGCACATCAGTGGCCAGCTCAGAGGATGTTGCCAGATGCTTCATTTAAATGCTGCCAGGACTTGTCAGATCACACGGGTTTCTTTTGACCAACGCTGCTCAGATTCTTTGATGAATTACCTGATTAGGGCAGCAGTAACCCTTGGAGGTGTTTCAGAGCCACCAGCAGTAACCCTTGGAGGTGTTTCAGAGCCACCAGCAGTAACCCTTGGAGGTGTTTCAGAGCCACCAGCAGTAACCCTTGGAGGTGTTTCAGAGCCACCAGCAGTAACCTGTGGTGGTGTTTCAGAGCCACCAGCAGTAACCAGTGGAGGTGTTTCAGAGCCACCAGCAGTAACCCGTGGTGTTTCAGAGCCAACAGCAGTAACCTGTGGTGGTGTTTCAGAGCCACCAGCAGTAACCCGTGGAGGTGTTTCAGAGCCACCAGCAGTAACCCGTGGAGGTGTTTCAGAGCCACCAGCAGTAACCCGTGGAGGTGTTTCAGAGCCACCAGCAGTAACCCGTGGAGGTGTTTCAGAGCCACCAGCAGTAACCCGTGGTGTTTCAGAGCCAACAGCAGTAACCCATGGTGTTGTTTCAGAGCCAGCAGCAGTAACCCGTGGTGTTTCAGAGCCAACAGCAGTAACCCGTGGTGTTTCAGAGCCAACAGCAGTAACCCGTTGTGTTTCAGAGCCAACAGCAGTAACCCGTGGTGTTGTTTCAGAGCCAACAGCAGTAACCCTTGGAGGTGTTTCAGAGCCACCAGCAGTAACCCGTGGAGGTGTTTCAGAGCCACCAGCAGTAACCCGTGGTGTTGTTTCAGAGCCACCAGCAGTAACCCGTGGAGTTGTTTCAGAGCCACCAGCAGTAACCCGTGGTGTTGTTTCAGGGCCACCAGCAGTAACCCGTGGAGTTGTTTCAGAGCCACCAGCAGTAACCTGTGGTGTTGTTTCAGAGCCACCAGCAGTAACCCGTGGAGGTGTTTCAGGGCCACCAGCAGTAACCCGTGGAGTTGTTTCAGAGCCACCAGCAGTAACCCGTGGAGGTGTTTCAGAGCCACCAGCAGTAACCCGTGGAGGTGTTTCAGAGCCACCAGCAGTAACCCTTGGAGTTGTTTTAGAGCCACCAGCAGTAACCCGTGGAGGTGTTTCAGAGCCACCAGCAGTAACCCGTGGAGTTGTTTCAGAGCCAACAGCAGTAACCCGTGGAGGTGTTTCAGAGCCAACAGCAGTAACCCGTGGAGGTGTTTCAGAGCCACCAGCAGTAACCCGTGGAGGTGTTTCAGAGCCACCAGCAGTAACCCGTGGAGGTGTTTCAGAGCCACCAGCAGTAACCCGTGGAGGTGTTTCAGAGCCACCAGCAGTAACCCGTGGAGGTGTTTCAGAGCCACCAGCAGTAACCCGTGGAGTTGTTTCAGAGCCAACAGCAGTAACCCGTGGAGGTGTTTCAGAGCCACCAGCAGTAACCCGTGGAGGTGTTTCAGAGCCACCAGCAGTAACCCGTGGAGGTGTTTCAGAGCCACCAGCAGTAACCCGTGGAGGTGTTTCAGAGCCACCAGCAGTAACCCGTGGAGGTGTTTCAGAGCCACCAGCAGTAACCCGTGGTATTTCAGAGCCAACAGCAGTAACCCGTGGTGTTGTTTCAGAGCCACTAGCAGTAACCCGTGGTGTTGTTTCAGAGCCACCAGCAGTAACCCCGTGGTGTTGTTTCAGAGCCACCAGCAGTAACCCGTGGTGTTTCAGAGCCACCAGCAGTAACCCGTGGTGTTGTTTCAGAGGCCGAGTTGGACCCAAACACACTTATGCTCTCACACTTTTTTAAATATCAAAAAACCACACACGCTTTTCCCCTTTTTAAAATGCTTTTGCTGTATGGCTTACCATTTGATTGAGACCCATGTCACCAACACCTCAACAATTCAACACAACTTTATTTATCCCCTGGGGGAAAAAACAGGACACTTCTGCGTTTCCCCGGGCTCTCTCTCCACTCTATCGAGACATGAATCACACTGAGAAATGACCTCTTTGGCACAGTGGATTCCTGCCTGCCTTCAGGGAGCATTGAGGCAGGGCAGTCCGTTAAGGCCCATTGACAGCAACTGGGCTGGGGGACTTGGTCTGTCTTGTTCCTGTGTAATTAATCCTCTCAAAAAGGGGAGAAAATGTGACATGGGGGATCTGTCCTTGTGTAATAACAATGTTGTGGATAGGAATAATACTCTTAAAATAACTAAAATTATGAAAATAAATCAAAGAGAATCAAATCTAAGATAGAGGGGAATTGAGCTGACTCGTCTGAATCTGTTGCAATGAATGACATTGCATTGATTGTCCAAAGATTACAACACTCTCCATTTTAGCTGCAATAATACATCACATTTTCTAATCAATTAAGCCTGCCTCCAGGCTGCAGGGTTTTACTGAACACCACTGAGACTCCCACATCAGATTCAATTAACCTCCACTCTGCATATTTCTCTCTACCTTTACCCCATTTTCATGACTCTCTCTCCCCTCTTTTTCCTTTCTCACTCCTTCTCTCTCCATGCCCACCACATTCCTTTGGAACTGTACGTCACATAGGGCGTCTCTGTATTCCAGCACGCCCGTCCCCCTCTCCCCGAGCCACCAGGCCCGGCCAACTGACAGTTACAATCACCACCCAACCGATCCAACCCCCCCGTTACCCCCGTTTTTGCGCCCACGACTGCCTTCTCAGTCCGTCAAGAGAAATGTCAATGGTCGCCTGTCATTTTCATTACAAGGACTGTACATCCTGAAAAACATATATACAAGTTCCCCGGCACCTTCCCAACTTGTCCTGTTCGAACGAGCTGCCTCACAAAGGATTTGCCGACGTTCGGGAATTCCGCCTTTCATTCCCTTTTTAGAACCGGATAGGCCCCGCCCCTTTCTCAATTTGTCAACACAAAGGGATTTGACAACATTGTAAACGGACCGCCCACCATGCCCAAATAAGGTCCATTTGCCCATACACGGCACACAATCGATTCTAGCGTAACCTTTTCCCTTCCTTATCCAGTTTATATGGTACGTTGACTTCCGCCGTCGATGTTAAAGCAGTGCTATCATGGCGGAGCGCGTTCAGCAGCCCCCAGCCAAACGGCTCTGCTGTAGACCGGGTTATAACACGAATTGTAGACAGGGACAACGGACCGGGGGTACGTTATGTGGCGGTTCGGGTGCGGCCCAAGGCGGGTCGAGCAAAACCCAGACCCCGGAGTCTCTGTTGGACATCTCGGCCCGGAAAGTGGCTGAGAAGTGGCCGTTTCAACGGGTAGAGGAGCGCTTCGAACGGATCCCGGAGCCCGTACAGAGACGGATCGTTTACTGGTCTTTCCCAAGGAGTGAACGGGAGATCTGCATGTATTCTTCGTTCAGTACAGGGGGAGAGGAGAGTGGAACTAGCGGGGAAAATATTGATGAGACGCGGCTGCCTTTCAGACGAGGCATCGCTCTGTTGGAGAGCGGCTGTGTTGACAACGTATTGCAAGTCGGTGAGTAGAAGGACCCAAGTGGATGAAAAATAACATTTTATTTTTGATCAAAACTAGAACACGAAACAACATAGGTTGAAATGTATAACTAAAGCAGCGAGAAACGAAAAAGGAAGTGTGTTGAATTAGGTTTGAACAAAGGGGATTGAGGCGACAAAAGGGGGAGGGTTAAATCGCCGAGCTGCGTTGGCGTTATGTGTGTTGGCTGTATGATGGTCCTTTTTACAAAATCCTAATTCTATTTTTCTAACAATATTGGTTATTATAATACAGTTGGTTATGTCTATGTACCATAATACATGTGCTATGCTAGTGATTTTTTTGTTTGTTTGCTTGGTTGAAAAATAGCGTAACCATTACGGAAGTAGATGGGGGATTTAATAAATGTGACCATATACTTGGCTCGCATTCTAACATTTTCATATTTTCATTTAGCCTGCCACAAATAGGCTAATAGTCTATTTTCATACTTTGAACTGAAAAAGGCGATGCTTTTCTGGGCAGTGAGTGTGTCGCGTAATACGGTTCAGGGCTGAACCTTGTCGACTGTGTTTATTTTCCGAAGTGAAAGGCATGGGGGAGGTTTTCTGGTTTAACCAGCTAGAACATAGCTCTCAGCTGAATTGACAGTTATTTCTACGTACGTGCCATCCTATTTCTTCACTAGAAATATGTAGACGAAAACGATTACAGACGATTATGTTATGCAATCAAATCATGTTATATTTGAGTAACTGAGAAATAGCCGTTTTGGTAACACAGCTTTGACCGAGGATAGTATTTTAGCCTACCCAGTGCGCATATTGAACAGCCGTGAGGCATTCCCTTTGAAAGCCTTGGTACTTTGTTCCCATTTTCATGTTCATTTGTCTTTTCATCTTTCTGTCACCCTCCAATAGGAAGGCAAACAAATGCGTAATTTTATTTATTTTCACTGCTTGTTGAAAAGGAGTGGAAGTAATCGCGATTTAAAGCCACATTGACTATTTTTTTAAATGGACCTTGAGATGCACCAAATTGCTGCTAATTGGGTCAAGTGTGCTTATTTCCGTCATTGTAATAATCATTGGCAGGTCTACCAAAATGTAGCCTTACATACTAATGAACGCACGGTCACGTAATTTACCCCCCTGTCGACCCTGAGATACCTGCGGGGCTCCCTCCATATTCGAACTCATATGCCACCTTTGTTGTGAGTTCATTAGAGCTCTCCATCCCCCGCCTTTGGAAAGCGTTCAGCGTTCTAATCCCATTACTCTGCGTGGTTAATCTGAATTGTAATACAATATGCAAAAGTAATTTTCTGCATGGCAATCCATCCCTCCCTGTCCCCTCCTCCCTCTGAACGCAGTGGATCGGCTGGGCTTTGTGCCCTAGCCACAGTGCCAACAGGGCTCCGGGCTGCTGACTATCTAACACATTATACTATAGACCCAGGCCTGTGTCTTTATCTCGTCTATAGGCAGAGCACCGCTCCAGCGGGTCTGAAATGGTCACCTTGATAAAGATGAGCAAACGACTGTATAATATAAATCATTCAAATATTGATCTCTATTGTACGCTCAAAATCATTTTACATTATAGTTTTTACTAATACAATTGCTCAGAGAAATATTTGTTGTAATATTTAGTAAAAAAAGTAATATTTTTATTGACTCCCCTGTTTTCAATACATTTTCAATAACACACCTTGAGAGGATAATGGTACTGGCCCTTTTTCTAAAAGAGTTGGAAAACACATCCATACAGAATCCTTCCAGATCCTTGACATCCTTCGTCTGCTCTTATGAACTGCCCTCAGTAGGTATGGGGCTCTTTTCTGCTTATGAACTTCCAATTTCTACACCAAAACCAACACAGGTGTGTGTGGCCAAAGAGCTCTATTTTCATTGAGTCTGACCAAAGCACTGGTTCCAATCTGTGCAAAATGCCGTTTTAGCAATATCCAGGCGTTTACATTTGTTAGATGACATGAAAATAGAGCTCTTTGGCCAATCACACCAGTGTTGGGGTTGATGTTGAAATGAGAATGCATAAGCAGAAGATAAACCCATACCTCCTGTAAAATATGGTGGTGGATCTTTGATGTTATGGGATTATTTTGCTTCCACTGGTCCTGGGGGCTCTTGTTAAGGTCAACGACATCATGAACTTAACCTAGTAACAAGGCATTTTAACCAAAGACCTGGTTGCCTCTGCCTGGAGGCTGAAAGTTGTCCGCAAGTGGATTTTCCAGCAAGACAATAACTGCAAGCGCTCATCAAAATCCACAAAAATTGTTAATTGGTCTCAAAATTTTGCAATGGCCATTTCAGTCTCCAGACTGGAAACCCATTGAAAACCTGTGGTTTGAATTAAAGAGGGCCGTCCATAAGGCCAGATGGAGGATTTCAAAGATCTGGAAGGGTTCTGTATGGAGGAAAGATCTCTCCCAATGTGTTCGTCAACTCCTCAAACATTTTAGAAAAAGGCTCAGTGCCGTTCTCCTCACAAGGGGAGGTATTGGAAACAGAGGTGTCAATCTTTTTAACCCCTACCTTTTTTTTGGATAAATGTTTTTGTTTGTTGACTTGTTAAATAAAATCTCTTTCTCTGAGAAATTGTATTAGTATACAATATCATTTCTCCCTTTGTGCATACTTTATAGCTCAGTATTGAAATTATTTATTTTAGACATTTTTTCTCATCTTTATCAAGGGTATCAATTATTTCCGACCCTGCTGCATATCCTCTAGTCTTTCTGCTCATATTGGGAAAGAAAGAATATAAATGATTCCTCTATCAAGAGGCTCTCCTTTCTCCTTATTTTCCACAGGGTTTGCTGCCGATTTTCCGATTTAAAAAACAAAAACAAATCCTGTCAGAGATGAGCATGCCTCTCTCCTTTGTGTGTGTAAGCGTGTGCGTAGGGCTCAATCTGCATGCTAGCAATGGGGAATGACAGCAGAAAAAACCCAGGGAGGGTTTCTTGGCTGCTTGCACCACAGCCTGGAATTTACTGGAAGAATGGAGCCAAGAATTGATAAATAAAACATGCAATCTTCCCACACGTGCTTCAGCAAGAGGGGGAAGAATAGGAGAGGGGGGTTCATTGTGAACAGACCTGGGGGAGAGGATCCGTTACAGATCTGTTTGGCACACATGCATATGTACAGTGTGGTATACAGTACACACCCTCTCTACACAGGAAGTACACATACACACACAGTATATGTGACGTGTAGGTTAACAGCCTGCTTAACAACCAAATTATTATTGCCTTATTGACGGTCAAATCATATGATCATTTTCTTGACACACAACACGTTATGATATGGTCATAACCGTGTCATAATATGTCATAACAGCTGAAATAACCTGTTTTTATAATATGGTCATACCCATGTCATAACAGCTGACATAACCTGTTTTTATAATATGGTCATAACACTGACATATAGTTAGACCTGTTTTATTTCATGGCTGGTTATGACATCTACATAAGTGTCAACCTACCACACAAGACAAAACATTCCATTACACCTTAGCCTTCGTGTCAACAGTATGTTTCCGATATATTTCTATACACAGAACCAATCAAACGTTTGGTCACACCTACTCATTACTACTCACACTTTTTTTTTACAGATATATATTTTTTTACTATTTTCTACATTGTAGAATAATAGCGAAGACATCAACTATGAAATAACTCATGGAGTCATGTAGTAACTAAAGTGTTAAACAATTCAAAATATCTTTTATATTTGAGATTCTTCAAAGTGGCCTCCCGTTGCCTTGAGGACAGCTTTTCTTCACTCTGCGGTCCAACTCATCCCAGACCATCTCATTTGGGTTGAGGTCGGATGATTGTGGAGGCCAGGTCATCTGATGCAGCCCTCCATCACTCTCCTTCTTGGTCAAATAGCCCTTACACAGCCTGGGTGTGTGTTGGGTCATTGTCCTGTTGAAAAACAAATGATAGTCCCATTAAGCGCAAACCACATGGGAAGGTACAGAGACAAAGTGGAATCTCAATTCAATGGCTTAGACACAAGAGGCATGTGGCAGGGTCTACAGTCAATCACGGACTACAAGATGAAATCCAGCCCAGTCACGGACCAGGATGTCTTGCTCCCAGGCAGACTAAATAACTTTTTTGCCCGCTTTGAGGACAATACAGTGCCACTGACACGGCCTGCAACGGAAACATGCAGTCTCTCCTTCACTGCAGCCGAGGTGAGTAAGACACTTAAACGTGTTAACCCTCGCAAGGCTGCAGGCCCAGACGGCATCCCCAGCCGCGCCCTCCGAGCATGCGCAGACCAGCTGGCCGGTGTGTTTACGGACATATTCAATCAATCCCTATACCAGTCTGCTGTTCCCACATGCTTCAAGAGGGCCACCATTGTTCCTGTTCCCAAGAAAGCTAAGGTAACTGAGCTAAACGACTACCGCCCCGTAGCACTCACTTCCGTCATCATGAAGTGCTTTGAGAGACTAGTCAAGGACCATATCACCTCCACCCTACCTGACACCCTAGACCCACTCCAATTTGCTTACCGCCCAAATAGGTCCACAGACGATGCAATCTCAACCACACTGCACACTGCCCTAACCCACCTGGACAAGAGGAATACCTATGTGAGAATGCTGTTCATCGACTACAGCTCGGCATTCAACACCATAGTACCCTCCAAGCTCGTCATCAAGCTCGAGACCCTGGGTCTCGACCCCGCCCTGTGCAACTGGGTACTGGACTTCCTGACGGGCCGCCCCCAGGTGGTGAGGGTAGGCAACAACATCTCCTCCCCGCTGATCCTCAACACGGGGGCCCCACAAGGGTGCGTTCTGAGCCCTCTCCTGTACTCCCTGTTCACCCACGACTGCGTGGCCACGCACGCCTCCAACTCAATCATCAAGTTTGCGGACGACACAACAGTGGTAGGCTTGATTACCAACAACGACGAGACGGCCTACAGGGAGGAGGTGAGGGCCCTTGGAGTGTGGTGTCAGGAAAATAACCTCACACTCAACGTCAACAAAACTAAGGAGATGATTGTGGACTTCGGGAAACAGCAGAGGGAACACACCCCTATCCACATCGATGGAACAGTAGTGGAGAGGGTAGCTAGTTTTAAGTTCCTCGGCATACACATCACAGACAAACTGAATTGGTCCACTCACACTGACAGCGTCGTGAAGAAGGCGCAGCAGCGCCTATTCAACCTCAGGAGGCTGAAAAAATTTGGCTTGTCACCAAAAGCACTCACAAACTTCTACAGATGCACAATCGAGAGCATCCTGGCGGGCTGTATCACCGCCTGGTACGGCAACTGCTCCGCCCTCAACCGTAAGGCTCTCCAGAGGGTAGTGAGGACTGCACAACGCATCACCGGGGGCAAACTACCTGCCCTCCAGGACACCTACACCACCCGTTGTTACAGGAAGGCCATAAAGATCATCAAGGACATCAACCACCCGAACCACTGCCTGTTCACCCCGCTATCATCCAGAAGGCGAGGTCAGTACAGGTGCATCAAAGCTGGGACCGAGAGACTGAAAAACAGCTTCTATCTCAAGGCCATCAGACTGTTAAATAGCCACCACTATCATTGAGTGGCTGCTGCCAACACACTGTCATTGACACTGACCCAACTCCAGCCATTTTAATAATGGGAATTGATGGAAATGATGTAAATATATCACTAGCCACTTTAAACAATGCTACCTTATATAATGTTACTTACCCTACATTATTCATCTCATATGCATATGTATATACTGTACTCTACAACATCGACTGCATCCTTATGTAACACATGTATCACTAGCCACTTTAACTATGCCACTTTGTTTACTTTGTCTACACACTCATCTCATATGTATATACTGTACTCGATACCATCTACTGTATGCTGCTCTGTACCATCACTCATTCATATATCCTTATGTACATGTTCCTTATCCCCTTACACTGTGTATAAGACAGTAGTTTTGGAATTGTTAGTTAGATTACTTGTTGGTTATCACTGCATTGTCGGAACTAGAAGCACAAGCATTTCGCTACACTCGCATTAACATCTGCTAACCATGTGTATGTGACAAATAAAATTTGATTTGATTTGATGGCTACAGAATGCTGTCGTAGCCATGCTGGTTAAGTGTGCCTTGAATTCTGAAGCATGTATTTGCGTTGCCGTCTGAGGTGAACTCTAATGAACTTATCATCTGCAGCAGAGGTAACTTGATTCCATGTGTTATTTCATAGTGTTGATGTCTTCACTATTATTCTACAATGTAGAAAATAGTACAAATGAAGAAAAACCCTTGAATGAGTAGGTGTCCAAACTTCTGACTGGTACTGTGTGTATAAATATATCAGAAATATACTGTTGACATGTAGGCTACTTTGAATAAATGTCCGTTTTTACTTTAGGTGTCATAATCAGTCGAAATAACGCAATATAAGTCACAGCAGGTGTAAAAATGTGTCATTACAGTGTTATGACCATGTTGTGTTTGCTATTATGACATGGTTATGACTGTTATGACACTGGGTATTAAGAAAAGTGTTACATATCATATTTCTCAATGTTGTTTTGGATGAAAAACATACAGTTGTTAATGTCTCTGCTGAATTGTCTGTCACTGTCCCAGTCTGTTTTATCCCAAGGCCAAATTAGAGGCCCTACCTATCTAGCCTGCTCAGGTCCTGCTGATTGGAAAGCTACTTATCTGATAGCCAGCTCATAGTAAACATGTCATGGACATGACTGCCTGGATGAGAGAAACACAGGGATCTATCCCACACACACAGGACAGGCTATGGCTAGCGCACCTCTCTCTCACAGGGATCTATCCCACACACACGCAGGACGGGCTATGGCTCGCGCTCCTCTCTCTCACAGGGATCTATCACACACACACAGGACGGGCTATGGCTCGCGCTCCTCTCTCTCACAGGGATCTATCCCACACACACACAGGACGGGCTATGGCTAGCGCTCCTCTCTCTCACAGGGATCTATCACACACACACACAGGACGGGTTATGGCTCGCTCTCCTCTCTCTCACAGGGATCTATCACACACACACAGGACGGGCTATGGCTCGCGCTCCTCTCTCTCACAGGGATCTATCCCACACACACAGGACGGGCTATGGCTCGCTCTCCTCTCTCTCACAGGGATCTATCCCACACACACACAGGACGGGCTATGGCTCGCGCTCCTCTCTCTCACAGGGATCTATCACACACACACACAGGACGGGCTATGGCTCGCGCTCCTCTCTCTCACAGGGATCTATCCCACACACACACAGGACGGGCTATGGCTAGCGCTCCTCTCTCTCACAGGGATCTATCACACACACACACAGGACGGGCTATGGCTCGCTCTCCTCTCTCTCACAGGGATCTATCACACACACACAGGACGGGCTATGGCTCGCGCTCCTCTCTCTCACAGGGATCTATCCCACACACACAGGACGGGCTATGGCTCGCTCTCCTCTCTCTCACAGGGATCTATCCCACACACACACAGGACGGGCTATGGCTCGCGCTCCTCTCTCTCACAGGGATCTATCACACACACACACAGTACGGGCTATGGCTCGCTCTCCTCTCTCTCACAGGGATCTATCCCACACACACAGTACGGGCTATGGCTCGCGCTCCTCTCTCTCACAGGGATCTATCCCACACACACAGGACGGGCTATGGCTAGCGCTCCTCTCTCTCACAGGGATCTATCCCACACACACACAGGACGGGCTATGACTAGCGCTCCTCTCTCTCACAGGGATCTATCCCACACACACAGGACGGGCTATGGCTAGCGCTCCTCTCTCTCTCAGGGATCTATCACACACACGCAGGACGGGCTATGGCTAGCGCTCCTCTCTCTCACAGGGATCTATCCCACACACACACAGGACGGGCTATGGCTAGCGCTCCTCTCTCTCACAGGGATCTATCACACACACACAGGACGGGCTATGGCTAGCGCTCCTTCTCTCTCTCAGGGATCTATCACACACACAGTACGGGCTATGGCTAGCGCTCCTCTCTCTCACAGGTATCTATCCCACACACACACAGGACGGGCTATGGCTAGCGCTCCTCTCTCTCACAGGGATCTATCACACACACACACAGTACGGGCTATGGCTAGCGCTCCTCTCTCTCACAGGTATCTATCCCACACACACACAGGACGGGCTATGGCTAGCGCTCCTCTCTCTCACAGGTATCTATCCCACACACACACAGGGCGGGCTATGGCTCGCACTCCTCTCTCTCACAGGTATCTATCCCACACACACACAGGGCGGGCTATGGCTCGTGCTCCTCTCTCACAGGGATCTATCACACACACACACAGGGCGGGCTATGGCTCGCGCTCCTCTCTCTCACAGGGATCTATCACTGCTGTTAGCGGTCTATAAACACTGACACGTTGCAGTGTGTGTGTCTTTCTGTGTGGATAACTACACGTTTCACTGTGCAAGCAGGTGCAGGCAAGGCAGAGTCCTTTTCCATATGGGCATGTGGAATACAGGCAAACATAGGAAAGTGAAGGGAAATAAATATTAGCCTTTTTTCCCTAACCAATGTCTTCATACGTGCCTACGGTTGTTATTGTTATGCAATGTTTTGTCACCCTCCAATAACTGGTTATAAATGGTGTAGGCCTATTACATGTTTATAACCATGTCTTTCTATTCACAGACGTTATTAATGTAGTGTCTTATGTATCATGCATTCATTACCTCATTGTTAGACGTTACTATTCATTATCCCCTTAATAAATGCACGATCCTGTCCTCTAGCTGCGCGTGTCGTGTCAACATTGATCCAGCTTGTAAAGCAGCTCCTAAACCCCTCCCACGGCACCCCAACGAGGTGAAGTTCAACCCCTCCCCCTCTCCTTTACCTCGGTGAACCCCCCCCCCTTGTCTGTCTGTCTGTTTCCATCTGTCTCTGTTCTATGAGGTCAGAGTTCGTCAACACGGATCCTATTAGCTGTGAGTGTCTTATTGCTGAGACAGGACTTTGGAGGATTTGAGTGAGATGTTATGGTGTATGCGCGTGCATCCATGCATGCGTGTCTGCCTGTACTGGTTGTTTTAGGGGATGGGAGAGATGATATCTTTGATAATCATAAACAGAAGACAGAAAAGGTTTTACTCTCTCTACTGAGGGAAGTCTGAGTGTATTTGTGTCGACCAGAATGTAGGCTGGTGTGAACTCTCGTGCTCTCAGTCATTCACTGACCAGTATCTAGAGTTGACAGGACAGTTTGGCCATTTAACATGACATAACATAACAGATTAATATGCTGCTAGATAAAGATACAAGCACCCCAGTATAACCTGATGTCATGTTTGTACAACAATGTTGCCTGTGACCATATGACACTGACCCAGACCCAGGAAGGAGCATATTGTGGTTACAACTTAATCCAGAAATGATTGGCATTAAGACTGTCTGCCATAAGATATGTGAGCGACGTAGACCCAGTCTATCATCAGACAGGGAGCTGGGCATGTTTATTTTCTTTGTGTAAGCCCTAGCAGTGTTTAGTGGGCTGAGTTTATTATAACCTCGCAGGCCATACATACTGCTAGTCATGCATGACAGAATAGCACACTGCCATTTTAGGCCCAGAAATGGCAGAATATGCATATCAGGGCCAAGGTCTACAGAACCTAGGCTTCACTGCCTAACTCCCTTACTGTTTCTCTGGTCCTCTGAAGTGACTTCATTCCTCTGTCTCCTCTCCTCGTTCTGTACTGATATGAGAGAGTTGAGCTGGGGGAAGACAGCCACGACGGGCTTCCGCCATGTTACTTTCACTTTCTTCCAACTCTTTTCAGACCATTACAGATTAAGTAGAGGTCATGATGCAATGGGTTTGTGTGTCAAGTGTTTCTGGAGGCTACTTCTGTATTTAGAGCTTCTGTCACCATTATTCTGGATTTTACAGCCATTTACCTCTATTTACAGCCGTTTACCTCTATTTACAGCCGTTTACCTCTATTTACAGCCGTTTACATCTATTTACAGCCGTTTACATCTATTTACAGCCGTTTACATCTATTTACAGCCATTTACCTCTATTTACAGCCATTTACATCTATTTACAGCCATTTACCTCTATTTACAGCCATTTACCTCCATTTACAGCCATTTACCTCTATTTACAGCCATTTACCTCTATTTACAGCCGTTTACCTCTATTTACAGCCGTTTACCTCTATTTACAGCCATTTACATCTATTTACAGCCATTTACATCTATTTACAGCCATTTACCTCTATTTACAGCCATTTACCTCTATTTACAGCCATTTACAGCCGTTTACCTCTATTTACAGTTTACCTCTATTTACAGCCATTTACCTCTATTTACAGCCATTTACCTCTATTTACAGCCGTTTACCTCTATTTACAGCCATGTACCTCTATTTACAGCCATATATTTACAGCCGTTTACCTCCTTTTAAAGCTATTTCTGTTTAACTTAGGCTAACTTCATTACAACATCACCGAGATTAGTGTTACCGATCAGAGTGCAGAATTGAATACTTGGCATGGGGCTGTTGTTGTAGAGACTCCAGGGGCCCTGGGCTGATGGAAGGAAGACAATATACTTAAGTGTAAGTCAGTATCAAACCCTGAGCAAACCCACACATGAAGGAGGAGGAGCGCAGGAGAGTGATAGAGCAAGTCTTCTTCCTCATTACAGGTGCATCCTGCTGGTCAGTGGTTGGAGCTGAGGGCTGTGGTCTGTGGTCTGGTCCTGGCGTGGGGATGGCAGAGTGTCACCACACAGTGAAATCTCACCCTGCCTCAGATCAGACTCTCACACAGGCCTCTGCTACAAGCATTTACAACCAGACTACTGCGCAGGACACTACTTCTGGCTACGTTCACTATAGTGTACTAGAGGGCCGGGGCTTTTTTCCAGACAAAGCAAGTGTAAAGGTTGCGTGAAGGAGGGCAGAACAGGCCTGACATGATCTCCAGCTACCAGATGGGTGTTCAGGGTAATAATGGTAGGATAATGACACGTTGTGTAATAATAACACATTCATAACCTCCATTGTCGCTCAGTAAGACCAATGTTGGCCTTTCCCCTCCTATCATCATCGTCTCAGTTAGACACACACACATAATTTATTATATTTCTATATCTATATTCACACATACCTTGACCCGTGTGCTTTGAAGTGTCAGGTGGTGAAGGTTCATATGTATTCTCTATAAAACATAGGGTCTGTACATATGGTACAGCCGGTTAGGGTTTACACACCAGACAATGCCTTGTGGGGTGGCTGGCTAGGCTTTATAGACTCATGTCTGTTATGTGAGAGATGTGGCCCAGCCTGTTGGTGAATTCCACGGTGGTAGAGGGGGGAGTTTGATTCTGAAGTGATGGTGTTGAACAGGAACAATAGAGTTGTACGGAACAGAATGCAAATAGAATGTTTGTTTACTGACGCTATTGTAACACTGACTCACTGCAGTGCACGTGAAACCCCAAGGCCCTAGCAGATTTAGGCACTGGTTTTACTGCTGGCTATCTCATCTGCAATCCTCAATCCAATCAATGTTCCGGGGTTCTCCTGAACGATCGCGTGCACTCACTCACTCACTCACTCACACTCTGTCTCTCTACTGGGCTCGATGTTGTTTATCAGTATAAAAGTGAGAGCAAATGTCGACTTTTTCTTCCTCCCATGATCCATTTTTATTGGAGCTGCAGTGGTTAGACGGTGAACCAAGGCAGCACTGCACCCCACAGAGGGCATCATACACATTATAGCAGAGGAGTCCAGATCTGTACAGCCTTCATGAATATGAAGCGTTTTCGAGATTTCAGAGTTATTAGTCTGACATACTTTATCAATAGGCGGAGGTGGGGGTGTAGGCCTATTTAGACTTTCTTAGTATGATGTACAGATTGGTAAATATTTCATAAGATTGTAAAATGTATTGTAGTATTGTAGTGGTTCTGCAGTAGTGGTAGTTGGAGAGGGAGGTTGAAAACTAAAGAGGTATGGTGAAGGGTGGGAAGAGAGGTATCTGTGGTAGAGGTGAAATGTTTCCTCTGGTGCCATTTCTCATGTCCCGTGTGTAGATCCTGTATAGTTTTCCTGTTCTAAGTCCTGGAGTTCTGCCTGGGTATTTCTCATGTCCCGTGTGTAAATCCTGTGTAGTTTTCCTGCTGTTCTAAGTCCTGGAGTTCTGCCTGGGTATTTCTCATGTCCCGTGTGTAAATCCTGTGTAGTTTTCCTGTTCTAAGTCCTGGAATTCTGCCTGGGTATTTCTCAGCTCTGTGCGGCGGAAATTCCCAAACTACATAATTTACCCCTGGATTCAGGAGGAAAAATACAGACATAAGCAAAAGTAGACTCTCTCACACACACACACACATGCACACACACACACATTATTGTTGTTACATTGTCCAGAAGGAACCTGCTAGAAGCATTTTGTTGGACGATGTACACCATGCATATCCCGTACATACGACTAATGAAACTTGAAACACAAACGGCCACATACCCCAATTTGGCTTTATCTTTCTTCTTATCAGCCGTACAGACCACATCTATCTCACACACACACACACACACACACACACACACACACACACACACACACACACACACACACACACACACACACACACACACACACACACACACACACACACACACACACACACACACACACACACACACACACACACACACACACACACACACACACACACACACACACACACACAGTGGCCTCCCTTAAAGGGGATGTGTCGGCAGAGGATTATTTGTACCCATAGAGCTCTGATCAAGTCAAAGCCTGCTGCTCCCAAAGCATCATGGGATTACTGTTGCTCAGCGCAACACCCAACAAAACTCTGACAGCATGGAACTATTAGGCTACGGAACCAGTCCCCTGAGCCAACAACTACCTGCCTGCCTGTAACATTCCAAACACACCATGCTTGACACTTCTAGAACATTCTAACACCCAAAACACACTGCTTTGCTACTTGCCATGTTTCCTAAATCTTCTTTTCTCTAGTGGGTCAGATAAAGGCAGCGGAGAGGCCTAGCGAGTCCAAGGGTCTTTAGAAGACGGAGAATACCTCGTCTACAGATGAGCTGTACGTACCTTTCTTAATGAGGTGTCAGACAGACCCACACATTTCCCCCACCTCTTCTCCTCGCCTGTCCTATCTCGGAATAGAAATAGTGTTGGCATGTTGAGGTGCCAGAGCTCAACCTCACTGGTTGTCCGTCACACACGTCACACACGTCAGGGTGTCAGCCATATGCTTTGCGTGTTTAGCCAGCATCCTGGGGAAGGCACAGGAATGGCCAGACAGGATGGTAGGTACTAGGTAGGCGCCCAGGGTAATACCCTGCGTTTGGACCTTGGCCCGCTCTCTGTTTTATAGAACACTTGTACTGAACCTGTAGAGAGACGTAATGGGCCGTGTGTGTTCTCACTGACCTTCTGAACCCCCAGTCACCTATTATCAGGCATGTGCTGCTTCCTGCTTTAACGCACCACTTCCTTCAGGGATTCTCTGGGTTGGGTTACATTCCCCCTCTCCCCTCTCTCTCCCGCTCTCTCCTCTCTCCCGCTCTCTCCTCTATCCCGCTCTCTCCTCTATCCCGCTCTCTCCTCTATCCCGCTCTCTCCTCTATCCCGCTCTCTCCTCTATCCCGCTCTCTCCCATATCCCGCTCTCTCCCCTATCCCGCTCTCTCCCCTATCCCGCTCTCTCCCCTATCCTTCTCTCTCCTCTCCCTCTCCCCTACCCCGCTCTCTCTCCTGTTCTCTCTCTCCCCTATCCCGCTCTCTCCCCTATCCCGCTCTCTCCCCTATCCCGCTCTCTCCCCTATCCCGCTCTCTCCCCTATCCTGCTCTCTCTCCTGTTCTCTCTCTCCCCTATCCCGCTCTCTCCCCTATCCTGCTCTCTCCCCTATCCCGCTCTCTCCCCTATCCCGCTCTCTCCCTTATCCCGCTCTCTCCCTATCCCGCTCTCTCCCCTATCCCGCTCTCTCCCCTATCCCGCTCTCTCCCTATCCCGCTCTCTCCCCCCTCTATCCCGCTCTCTCCCCTATCCCGCTCTCTCCCCTATCCCGCTCTCTCTCCCTATCCCGCTCTCTCCCTATCCCGCTCTCTCCCCTATCCCGCTCTCTCCCCTATCCCGCTCTCTCCCCTATTCTTCTCTCTCCTCTCCCTCTCCCCTACCCCGCTCTCTCTCCTGTTCTCTCTCTCCCCTATCCCGCTCTCTCTCCTGTTCTCTCTCTCCCCTATCCCGCTCTCTCCCCTATCCCGCTCTCTCCCCTATCCTGCTCTCTCTCCTGTTCTCTCTCTCCCCTATCCTGCTCTCTCCCCTATCCCGCTCTCTCCCCTATCCTGCTCTCTCCCCTATCCCGCTCTCTCCCCTATCCCGCTCTCTCCCTTATCCCGCTCTCTCCCCTATCCCGCTCTCTCCCCTATCCCGCTCTCTCCCCTATCCCGCTCTCTCCCCTATCCCGCTCTCTCCCCTATCCCGCTCTCTCCCCTATCCCGCTCTCTCCCCTATCCCGCTCTCTCCCCTATCCCGCTCTCTCCCCTATCCCGCTCTCTCCCCTATCCTGCTCTCTCTCCTATCCTGCTCTCTCTCCTATCCTGCTCTCTCCTGTTCTCTCTCTCTCCCTCTCCCCTATCCCGCTCTCTCCCCTATCCCCTATCCCGCTCTCTCCCCTATCCCGCTCTCTCCCCTATCCCGCTCTCTCCCCTATCCCGCTCTCTCCCCTATCCTGCTCTCTCCTGTTCTCTCTCCTGTTCTCTCCTATCCTGCTCTCTCCTGTTCTCTCTCTCCCTCTCCCCTATCCTGCTCTCTCCTGTTCTCTCTCTCTCCCTCTCCCCTATCCTGCTCTCTCCTGTTCTCTCTCTCTCCCTCTCCCCTATCCCGCTCTCTCCTGTTCTCTCCTATCCCGCTCTCTCCCATATCCTGCTCTCTCCCATATCCTGCTCTCTCCCCTATCCTGCTCTCTCCTGTTCTCTCTCCTGTTCTCTCCTATCCTGCTCTCTCCTGTTCTCTCTCTCTCCCTCTCCCCTATCCCGCTCTCTCCTGTTCTCTCCTATCCTGCTCTCTCCTGTTCTCTCTCTCTCCCCTATCCTGCTCTCTCCCCTATCCCGCTCTCTCCCTTATCCCGCTCTCTTTCCTATCCCGCTCTCTCCCCTATCCCGCTCTCTCCCCTATCCCGCTCTCTCCCCTATCCCGCTCTCTCCCTTATCCCGCTCTCTCCCCTATCCCGCTCTCTCCCCTATCCCGCTCTCTCCCTTATCCCGCTCTCTCCCCTATCCCGCTCTCTCCCCTATCCCGCTCTCTCCCCTATCCCGCTCTCTCCCCTATCCCGCTCTCTCCCTATCCCGCTCTGTCCCCTATCCCGCTCTCTCCCCTATCCCGCTCTCTCCCCTATCCCGCTCTCTCCCCTATCCCGCTCTCTCCCCTATCCCGCTCTCTCCCCTATCCCGCTCTCTCCCCTATCCCGCTCTCTCCCCTATCCCGCTCTCTCCCATATCCCGCTCTCTCCCCTATCCTGCTCTCTCCTGTTCTCTCTCCTGTTCTCTCCTATCCTGCTCTCTCCTGTTCTCTCTCTCTCCCTCTCCCCTATCCTGCTCTCTCCTGTTCTCTCTCTCTCCCTCTCCCCTATCCTGCTCTCTCCCATATCCCGCTCTCTCCTGTTCTCTCCTATCCTGCTCTCTCCTGTTCTCTCTCTCTCCCTCTCCCCTATCCTGCTCTCTCCCCTATCCTGCTCTCTCCCCTATCCTGCTCTCTCCCTTATCCCGCTCTCTTTCCTATCCCGCTCTCTCCCCTATCCCGCTCTCTCCCCTATCCCGCTCTCTCCCCTATCCCGCTCTCTCCCCTATCCCGCTCTCTCCCTATCCCGCTCTCTCCCCTATCCCGCTCTCTCCCTATCCCGCTCTCTCCCTATCCTGCTCTCTCCCCTATCCTGCTCTCTCTCCTATCCTGCTCTCTCTCCTATCCTGCTCTCTCCTGTTCTCTCTCTCTCCCTCTCCCCTATCCCGCTCTCTCCCCTATCCCGCTCTCTCCCCTATCCCGCTCTCTCCCCTATCCCGCTCTCTCCCCTATTCCGCTCTCTCCCCTATCCCGCTCTCTCCCCTATCCCGCTCTCTCCCCTATCCCGCTCTCTCCCCTATCCCGCTCTCTCCCATATCCCGCTCTCTCCCCTATCCTGCTCTCTCCTGTTCTCTCTCTCTCCCTCTCCCCTATCCTGCTCTCTCCTGTTCTCTCTCTCTCCCTCTCCCCTATCCTGCTCTCTCCTGTTCTCTCTCTCTCTCCCTCTCCCCTATCCTGCTCTCTCCTGTTCTCTCTCTCTCCCTCTCCCCTATCCTGCTCTCTCCTGTTCTCTCTCTCTCCCTCTCCCCTATCCTGCTCTCTCCCCTATCCTGCTCTCTCCCCTATCCTGCTCTCTCCCCTATCCTGCTCTCTCCCATATCCCGCTCTCTCCTGCTCTCTCTCCTATCCTGCTCTCTCTCCTATCCTGCTCTCTCTCCTATCCTGCTCTCTCCCCTAT
>NC_060188.1:80982061-81007061 GCF_021184085.1 Oncorhynchus gorbuscha | reverse complement strand
TGTGTGTGTGTGTGTGTGTGTGTGTGTGTGTGTGAGTGTGTGTGTGAGGCTAAAGAAATGATTTGGGACAGTATACGTCAGGGAATGCTACTGAAATTAAAAAGAGAACAAATGTAATGCCAGCCATTTTTATTTTCCCTCCACCTGATACTCTGACAGTTGAATGTTTCAGCAGGTCTTTGTTTCCAGGAGTTGGACTGGTAATCAGTGCAGTCAGTGTGTATGTGTGTGACAGATCTGGGTTACAGTGTAGTGCTGTTCTTAGGAGAGGGAATGTGTTAGTTAGCTGTGGATCATAATGAACTCTTCATCTCTCCTACTTACCCTCTCTGTCCTTTTCAGTTCTCCTTGATTTTCACACACACCTAATGAGAAATAAATACAATTGATTGTTATAGAAGTACAACTGATTGCCACTAATTATCAATAAAAATAGAAAAGCAACTTCCCCCTCTCGGAGGTAACTATAGTGTACTATGTGTGTCCCCCTCTCGGAGGTAACTATAGTGTACTA
The DNA here is from genome assembly GCF_021184085.1 of Oncorhynchus gorbuscha. Classification (NCBI taxonomy): domain Eukaryota; kingdom Metazoa; phylum Chordata; class Actinopteri; order Salmoniformes; family Salmonidae; genus Oncorhynchus; species Oncorhynchus gorbuscha. The sequence continues at coordinate 81,006,547 of NC_060188.1, read as the reverse complement.
TGTGTGTCCCCCTCTCAGAGGTAACTATAGTGTACTATGTGTGTCCCCCTCTCAGTGGTAACTATAGTGTACTATGTGTGTCCCCCTCTCAGAGGTAACTATAGTGTACTATGTGTGTCTGTCCCCCTCTGAGGTAACTATAGTGTACTATGTGTGTCTGTCCCCCTCTCGGAGGTAACTATAGTGTACTATGTGTGTCTGTCCCCCTCTCGGAGGTAACTATAGTGTACTATGTGTGTCTGTCCCCCTCTGAGGTAACTATAGTGTACTATGTGTGTCTGTCCCCCTCTGAGGTAACTATAGTGTACTATGTGTGTCTGTCCCCCTCTGAGGTAACTATAGTGTACTATGTGTGTCCCCTCTCAGAGGTAACTATAGTGTACTATGTGTGTCCCCTCTCAGAGGTAACTATAGTGTACTATGTGTGTCCCCTCTCAGAGGTAACTATAGTGTACTATGTGTGTCCCCTCTCAGAGGTAACTATAGTGTACTATGTGTGTCCCCTCTCAGAGGTAACTATAGTGTACTATGTGTGTCTGTGCCCCTCTCGGAGGTAACTGTAGTGTACTATGTGTGTCCCCTCTCAGAGGTAACTATAGTGTACTATGTGTGTCTGTCCCCTCTCGGAGGTAACTATAGTGTACTATGTGTGTCCCCCCTCTCAGAGGTAACTATAGTGTACTATGTGTCCCCTCTCAGAGGTAACTATAGTGTACTATGTGTCCCCTCTCAGTCTATAGTGTACCCCTGTGCCCCTCTCGGAGGTAACTGTAGTGTACTATGTGTGTCTGTCCCCCTCTCAGAGGTAACTATAGTGTACTATGTGTGTCTCCTCTCAGAGGTAACTATAGTGTACTATGTGTGTCCCCTCTCAGAGGTAACTATAGTGTACTATGTGTGTCTGTGCCCCTCTCGGAGGTAACTGTAGTGTACTATGTGTGTCCCCTCTCAGAGGTAACTATAGTGTACTATGTGCGTCTGTGCCCCTCTCGGAGGTAACTGTAGTGTACTATGTGTGTCTGTCCCCCTCTCAGAGGTAACTATAGTGTACTATGTGTGTCCCCTCTCAGAGGTAACTATAGTGTACTATGTGTGTCCCCTCTCGGAGGTAACTATAGTGTACTATGTGTGTCCCCTCTATAGTGTACTATGTGTGTCCCCTCTCGGAGGTAACTATAGTGTACTATGTGTCCCCTCTCGGAGGTAACTATAGTGTACTATGTGTGTCCCCTCTCTAACTATAGTGTACTATGTGTGTCCCCTCTCGGTGGTAACTATAGTGTACTATGTGTGTCTGTCCCCCTCTCGGAGGTAACTATAGTGTACTATGTGTGTCCCCTCTCAGAGGTAACTATAGTGTACTATGTGTGTCCCCTCTCAGAGGTAACTATAGTGTACTATGTGTGTCTGTGCCCATCTTGGAGGTAACTGTAGTGTACTATGTGTGTCCCCTCTCAGAGGTAACTATAGTGTACTATGTGTGTCTGTGCCCCTCTCGGAGGTAACTATAGTGTACTATGTGTGTCTGTCCCCCTCTGAGGTAACTATAGTGTACTATGTGTGTCTGTCCCCCTCTCAGAGGTAACTATAGTGTACTATGTGTGTCCCCTCTCAGAGGTAACTATAGTGTACTATGTGTGTCCCCTCTCAGAGGTAACTATAGTGTACTATGTGTGTCCCCTCTCAGAGGTAACTATAGTGTACTATGTGTGTCCCCTCTCAGAGGTAACTATAGTGTACTATGTGTGTCCCCTCTCAGAGGTAACTATAGTGTACTATGTGTGTCTGTGCCCATCTTGGAGGTAACTGTAGTGTACTATGTGTGTCCCCTCTCAGAGGTAACTATAGTGTACTATGTGCGTCTGTGCCCCTCTCGGAGGTAACTATAGTGTACTATGTGTGTCTGTCCCCCTCTCGGAGGTAACTATAGTGTACTATGTGTGTCTGTCCCCCTCTCGGAGGTAACTATAGTGTACTATGTGTGTCTGTCCCCCTCTCGGAGGTAACTATAGTGTACTATGTGTGTCTGTCCCCCTCAGAGGTAACTATAGTGTACTATGTGTGTCTGTCCCCCTCTCAGAGGTAACTATAGTGTACTATGTGTGTCTGTGCCCCTCTCGGAGGTAACTATAGTGTACTATGTGTGTCCCCTCTCAGAGGTAACTATAGTGTACTATGTGTGTCCCCTCTCAGAGGTAACTATAGTGTACTATGTGTGTCCCCTCTCAGAGGTAACTATAGTGTACTATGTGCGTCTGTGCCCCTCTCGGAGGTAACTATAGTGTACTATGTGTGTCTCCCCCTCTCGGAGGTAACTATAGTGTACTATGTGTGTCTGTCCCCCTCTCGGAGGTAACTATAGTGTACTATGTGTGTCTGTCCCCCTCTCGGAGGTAACTATAGTGTACTATGTGTGTCTGTCCCCCTCTGAGGTAACTATAGTGTACTATGTGTGTCTGTCCCCCTCTGAGGTAACTATAGTGTACTATGTGTGTCTGTCCCCCTCTGAGGTAACTATAGTGTACTATGTGTGTCCCCTCTCAGAGGTAACTATAGTGTACTATGTGTGTCCCCTCTCAGAGGTAACTATAGTGTACTATGTGTGTCCCCTCTCAGAGGTAACTATAGTGTACTATGTGTGTCCCCTCTCAGAGGTAACTATAGTGTACTATGTGTGTCCCCTCTCAGAGGTAACTATAGTGTACTATGTGTGTCTGTGCCCCTCTCGGAGGTAACTGTAGTGTACTATGTGTGTCCCCTCTCAGAGGTAACTATAGTGTACTATGTGCGTCTGTGCCCCTCTCGGAGGTAACTATAGTGTACTATGTGTGTCTGTCCCCCTCTCAGAGGTAACTATAGTGTACTATGTGTGTCCCCTCTCAGAGGTAACTATAGTGTACTATGTGTGTCCCCTCTCAGAGGTAACTATAGTGTACTATGTGTGTCTGTGCCCCTCTCGGAGGTAACTGTAGTGTACTATGTGTGTCTGTCCCCCTCTCAGAGGTAACTATAGTGTACTATGTGTGTCTCCTCTCAGAGGTAACTATAGTGTACTATGTGTGTCCCCTCTCAGAGGTAACTATAGTGTACTATGTGTGTCTGTGCCCCTCTCGGAGGTAACTGTAGTGTACTATGTGTGTCCCCTCTCAGAGGTAACTATAGTGTACTATGTGCGTCTGTGCCCCTCTCGGAGGTAACTGTAGTGTACTATGTGTGTCTGTCCCCCTCTCAGAGGTAACTATAGTGTACTATGTGTGTCCCCTCTCAGAGGTAACTATAGTGTACTATGTGTGTCCCCTCTCAGAGGTAACTATAGTGTACTATGTGTGTCCCCTCTCGGAGGTAACTATAGTGTACTATGTGTGTCCCCTCTCGGAGGTAACTATAGTGTACTATGTGTGTCCCCTCTCGGTGGTAACTATAGTGTACTATGTGTGTCTGTCCCCCTCTCGGAGGTAACTATAGTGTACTATGTGTGTCCCCTCTCAGAGGTAACTATAGTGTACTATGTGTGTCCCCTCTCAGAGGTAACTATAGTGTACTATGTGTGTCTGTGCCCATCTTGGAGGTAACTGTAGTGTACTATGTGTGTCCCCTCTCAGAGGTAACTATAGTGTACTATGTGCGTCTGTGCCCCTCTCGGAGGTAACTATAGTGTACTATGTGTGTCTGTCCCCCTCTGAGGTAACTATAGTGTACTATGTGTGTCTGTCCCCCTCTCAGAGGTAACTATAGTGTACTATGTGTGTCCCCCTCTCAGAGGTAACTATAGTGTACTATGTGTGTCCCCTCTCAGAGGTAACTATAGTGTACTATGTGTGTCCCCTCTCAGAGGTAACTATAGTGTACTATGTGTGTCCCCTCTCAGAGGTAACTATAGTGTACTATGTGTGTCCCCTCTCAGAGGTAACTATAGTGTACTATGTGTGTCTGTGCCCATCTTGGAGGTAACTGTAGTGTACTATGTGTGTCCCCTCTCAGAGGTAACTATAGTGTACTATGTGCGTCTGTGCCCCTCTCGGAGGTAACTATAGTGTACTATGTGTGTCTGTCCCCCTCTCGGAGGTAACTATAGTGTACTATGTGTGTCTGTCCCCCTCTCGGAGGTAACTATAGTGTACTATGTGTGTCTGTCCCCCTCTCGGAGGTAACTATAGTGTACTATGTGTGTCTGTCCCCCTCAGAGGTAACTATAGTGTACTATGTGTGTCTGTCCCCCTCTCAGAGGTAACTATAGTGTACTATGTGTGTCTGTGCCCCTCTCGGAGGTAACTATAGTGTACTATGTGTGTCCCCTCTCAGAGGTAACTATAGTGTACTATGTGTGTCCCCTCTCAGAGGTAACTATAGTGTACTATGTGTGTCCCCTCTCAGAGGTAACTATAGTGTACTATGTGCGTCTGTGCCCCTCTCGGAGGTAACTATAGTGTACTATGTGTGTCTCCCCCTCTCGGAGGTAACTATAGTGTACTATGTGTGTCCCCTCTCAGAGGTAACTATAGTGTACTATGTGCGTCTGTGCCCCTCTCGGAGGTAACTATAGTGTACTATGTGTGTCTGTCCCCCTCTCGGAGGTAACTATAGTGTACTATGTGCGTCTGTCCCCCTCTCAGAGGTAACTATAGTGTACTATGTGCGTCTGTGCCCCTCTCGGAGGTAACTATAGTGTACTATGTGTGTCTGCCCCCCTCTCGACGGTAACTATAGTGTACTATGTGTGTCTGCCCCCCTCTCGGAGGTAACTATAGTGTACTATGTGTGTCTGTCCCCCTCTCGGAGGTAACTATAGTGTACTATGTGTGTCTGTCCCCCTCTCGGAGGTAACTATAGTGTACTATGTGCGTCTGTCCCCCTCTCAGAGGTAACTATAGTGTACTATGTGTGTCTGTCCCCCTCTCGGAGGTAACTATAGTGTACTATGTGCATCTGTGCCCCTCTCGGAGGTAACTATAGTGTACTATGTGTGTCTGCCCCCCTCTCGACGGTAACTATAGTGTACTATGTGTGTCTGCCCCCCTCTCGGAGGTAACTATAGTGTACTATGTGTGTCTGTCCCCCTCTCGGAGGTAACTATAGTGTACTATGTGTGTCTGTCCCCCTCTCGGAGGTAACTATAGTGTACTATGTGTGTCTGTCCCCCTCTCGGAGGTAACTATAGTGTACTATGTGTGTCTGTCCCCCTCTCGGAGGTAACTATAGTGTACTATGTGCGTCTGTCCCCCTCTCGGAGGTAACTATAGTGTACTATGTCTGTGCCCCTCTCGGAGGTAACTATAGTGTACTATGTGCATCTGTGCGTTCCCTCTCACTTAAAAGCAGCCAGATTTGCTCTTTCTGTACTGTCTGTAAGATCTGTTCACGCCTTTCCGTCTCTCCCTCCCATAAGTGTCTTTTTTAAACGCCATCCCCTTCTCTCTGCTTTCAGTGAGCACAGGAAAGGGGTGATTGCTGTTTGCAATGCAGTGATTGCTCTGAATACTTCAACTGAAATACAAGAAGGAGAAGAATATCAAAAACTGTCAAAACAAATAAGAAACTAAATAAGTAGAAATGCTCCAATGCTTGGTACATGTTTGTGTATTGGTGGATCAGTGTGTGTGACTGTGTCACTGTTGGAGGCCATAAACAGAGAAAAAGAGAGCGGCCTACACCAGCTAACTTAACGCGTGACGACACACACACCGGTCCCTTTTGTGGCCAGTGAAATGGACGCCATAAAAAAACACAACTACAATAGTGTCCAGTCTGAGTTGCCAGACTCTTTACACCTCCTCCACTGTTGTTCAGGACCTTTCTTTCTTTCTCTCCTTTTTCCAAGGTCTCTCTCCTTTTCCGAGGTAGTTTTAAACCATTTCTGTGTGGGTTTGAGTCTCTTGTTGTATAGGGTGTCTCTCCCCCCTCTTTTTCCTGAGGTCAGTTCATGTTGTTTTCAGACAGAGCTGCAGGGTGTCTGGTTGGAAAGAATCTCTTCCTCTGAGTTATACAGTCTGCTACTGGCTTTAGTGGTGTAAAGGAAAACCTATACATTTAAGTTCAAGAAGAAATGATCCTTATAGTTATTGAATAGGCCAATGAATTGTAGTCAGTAACCCCCTTCATTTACATTTGAGTAATTTAGCAGACACTCTTATCCAGAGCCACTTACAGTAGTGAGTGTATATATTTTTGTACTGATCTCTGGGGGAATTGAACCCACAACCCTGGCGTTGCAAGTGCCACGCTCTACCATCTGAGCCACATGGGAGCCTCTTACAGTGTGGAAATGGCCAAATTGAAATGTTTCTAACAGAAGAACTATACAAATCATATCCATGACCGCGATGAAAAGAGAACACTGGACATTATGGGGAAATGATCAGACCAAAAGGTTAGGACAAAACAGGTCACCTGACACAAGACTGAATCCATACATTACACTGTTGATTTAGTGTGTTTTACATTTACTCTACTTTTCACAGCATGTATTGATAATGAAATCTGAGAATACTCTGGATACATTCAGTAACACGATAAGAATATTTGGAGTAGGTGCAAGATGAGGAGGAAACTATTATAAGGGACTGAGTGTGAGATCTAACTGGTGTCTCCAAGTGGTCATACACTTCTTCCAACTGTCATGTTAATGCACCTTTATGACTCAAGGAATGAGCCTTCAATGATTTGTTTGAGCTCTCTTAGCTTTGCCATTGAGGAACTGAAACAAACACACTTGTAGTTTTTTGTTTGGAACACAGCCTTGCGTCCCCAGAATCACACAATTACTGTTGCTGTTACGCAATCCAAAAAAGTTCCATTATAAATCGCAATCTGTGTCAGGTGGGCATCATTTGAAAGCTTTATTCTAGTGCCAATGTGGAGATCATAAACGTTGACACGGGAAATGGAAATGTGAAGTGCACGTTTAGACTCGTGGGTGTGTGGTTTGCTTGTATGACATCAAAGCGATATGTATTATACTCCTCAACATCAGATCTGTCTGTTTGAACTACTGGCACACAGCTCAGGCACCCATGTATACCCTACAAGACATGCCACGAGGTCTCTTCACAGTCCAGAACAGACTATGCGAGCCACACCGTACTACATGGAGCCATGACTACATGGAATTCTATTCCATATCAAGTAACTGACGGAAGCAGTAGAATTACATTTAAAAAACAGATTTAAAAAACAGATTTAAAAAACACTTTATGGAACAGCGGGGACTGTGAAGCAACACAAACATTGGCACACACACACACACACACACACACACACACACACACACACACACACACACACACACACACACACACACACACACACACACACACACACACACACACACACACAGGATAACATACACACTATACATACAGATGTATTTTGTACTGTAGATGTGTGGTAGTGGTGGAGTAGGGGCCTGAGGGCACACAGTGTGTTGTGAAATCTATGAATGCATTGTAGTGTTTTAAAATGATATAAACTGCCTTCATTTTGCTGGACCCCAGGAAGAGTGGCTGCTGCTTTGGCAGGAACTAATGGGGATCCATAATAAACACAAATACAAATCTAATCTTTCAGAACACATCGACTCCTCATGATTTAAAGCATTGTCCTCACTCCGACAACAACAAATGTGCAAAAGTGGCCTAATTAGCTGGAGGGAAGAGGGGCATCTTCTTGTGGCGAGCAGTCCTCATGTTTAGAATGACTGTCAGTCCAAACCAATACAGCACTGTATAGCGCAGAACCTGAGCTCTGACATAACGTATAGCATGTTACTGTACAGCCACTGCATTAAGCACTCATCAATGACAAAATCTGCCATTTTCATCTTGTATAAGGGATGACGGAAGCGCTGAGTTGAAAGGTTTAACTTGCCAGTTCATGCACCTTGGTTTTACTGCACCACACGTAGCGACAGCAGCAGTGTTGTCAGATATAACCTTCTGTTAATTGGTGAGTGTGTGTTGGTACAGTGAGGAGACGCTCTATATGAGGAGAAGTCTTCAGAGGGACACAGATTGGCCTACTTTACGCAAATCCTCATCGACCCAATTCAGAGCTTTGTGGAGCATCCTCCTCCCCCTCCACACACACACAGACCCCCCCCCCCCCCCACAAGAAACCCTGTTACCCCCCCTCATGCACTCCCCCTCACACCCTCCCCATACCTCTTGTTGTTGTCTACAGAGCATGCTCTATTCCTATTGGCTGTGTGGCAGAGGTAAGGAATGGGAGGGTAGCTACCCATTGTCTAATAACTACACAGTTAAAGGCGGTCTTTGTCACAGTGCTGTGAGAACCAGAATGGCCCCTCTAGCCAGCCGTCTCGACGGGCAACCAACTGGACAGCCTCTGGCATGACAGGGTCCTTACAGACAGCCCCATAGGGTGCCACTGCTCTCTCACAGGCCATGATGGGCTGACCCTTGTTATGCCCCACTAAAAGCCCTTCTCAGTTTTCCATTTACTGGACCTATAGTTAATCATCCATTGACTCCATTGTATGTGGAGTGATAACATTGATTCCTCTAATTCAGAGCAGAAGCGCAGATATTGAGATGAGCGAGATGCAAGCCTTCGCTCTCACACAGCATGTGCATGTGTCATGGGACCAAAACAGAGAAGTTGAGCCTCATGCTTCATTGCTCTTAGTTATTGAGGAAATTGACCCATTATGCTGATTACTTTCTGAATCTACGTCATATCACAGTTAAAATGGTAGTCTAATTGTCTAGTTGCTGTGGTAGGCAGTTAAGGGTTAATGCATCTCTAGATAGTGTGTATGTGTATATATACTGTAGTGGTAGTTGAGGGTTAAGTCTGGTTGCCGCGCACTGCTAGGCAGTATTATGTTCTGTAATGGTAGTTGGTATTTTTTTTGTATTTTATTAGGATCCCCATTAGCTGTTGCAATAGCAGCGGCTACTCTCCTGGGGCCGGATTCACAAAACCTTCTTAACAAACTCTTAAGGATCCGCCCCTTTTTTCAATTTTCATCTGAAATGACATACCCAAATCTAACTGCCTGTAGCTCAGGCCCCGAAGCAAGGATATGCATATTCTTGGTACCATTTGAATGGAAACACTTAGAAATTTGTGAAAATGTGAAAGGAATGTAGGAGAATAACACAATAAATCTGGTAAGAGAGGCCATAATGTACTATTCCAGCCCAGGTGCAATATACATTCTGGCCACTAGATGGCAGCAGTGTATGTGAAAAGTTTTAGGCTGATCAAACTATTGCATTTCTGTTCAAAGTTTTGTATCAAGACTGGCCAAATATACCTAATTTGTTTATTAATAACTTTCTATGTTCAAAATTGTGCACTTTCCTCAAACAATAGCATGGTATTATTTCACTGTAATAGCTACTGTAAATTGGACACTGCAGTTAGATTAACAAGAATTTAAGCTTTCTGCCAATATCAGATATGTCTATGTCCTGGGAAATGTTCTTATTACTTACAACCTCATACTAATCGCATTAACCTATGTTAGTCAACCGTCCCGTGGAAGGGACAATGACCCCGAAGAAGTTTTAAGAAGAAATTTCTTCTTAACTGCCATTTTCCTTAAATATAGACTTAAGAAGAAAGTTAAGCAAAGTTGCTATTCCTCAATAAAGTTATTGGAAATGTTCTTAAGGGTTTTCCTCATTTTTGTAAATATTTTTTTTATTTCACCTTTATGTAACCAGGTAGGCTAGTTGAGAACAAGTTCTCATTTACAACTGCGACCTGACCAAGTTTCTTCCTAAGAAAAAAGTTAAGAATAAATGTGATTCTTGAAAATAATGCTTTAACTTTAGACAGCTAAACTCTTGTCTTGAGATAAGTTTATACTTTTGTAACCATGAATATTTTCTTGGGCTACAGACACAGTTGGCTACCGGATATTTAAATACAGCAAGAATACAAATTATACACACATTATCTAGCTAGCTAGTAATTAACAATATTACAATATTCTAGGAGTGTTAAACAGCTAGCGCTATCTCGTCAATTTGCAAAGAAGAACTTGGCTGACTTAGCTATTGTTGGCTATAATGTCTTTACATATTAGCTAGTTAACATAGCTAACTAACTTACTGGTCTCTCAGCTCCCTTCTTAGCAGCCGACTTGTTGTCGAACCACTTTTTTTATGGCGTCACTGTCCCTTGCCATACCCCCGACGGCAGAGCCCGACTCGGCCACTCTCGCCCATCCTCTCTTTTTGGTCTCTGCAGTGACCCTGCAACAAGTCTCCCCAACATCAACCTTTTCCTGGCTGTCATTTCCTCCACCATGACTTCAATCTCTTTTTTTATATTTTTTTGATTTTGATATCGCTAGTCAGATGGTTATAATGTGTGAAAAATAACTAAAATAACCCCAAAACATGTTTTACCTTCCCTGTCACAGGTTTATTTATTGGTTTCAAACACGTCCCTAATGTCAATGCCACCTAAGAAGATATTTACAAATTCCTAAGAACATTTTGAGGAATTGCATTTACAAACTCTTATGAACTTCCTATTTTTCTTACATAATTTGCAAATAAATTCATTAAAAATCCTACAATGTGATCTTCTAGATTTTTTTTCTCATTTTGTCTGTCATAGTTGAAGTGTACCTATGATGAAAATTACAGGCCTCTCATCTTTTTAAGTGGGGGAACTTACACAATTGTTGGCTAACTAAATACTTTTTTGCCCCACTGTGTGTGTGTGTATATATATATATATATCTATCTTAATTTCATATGTATATACTGTACTCTATATTATACCACTGTATCTTAGTCCAATGCCGCTGTGACGTGTGTGTGTGTCAGTGTAAAAAATAATAATATATATATACAGTGTGTGTGTGTGTGTGTGTGTGTGTGTGTGTGTGTGTGTGTGTGTGTGTGTGTGTGTGTGTGTGTGTGTGTGTGTGTGTGTGTGTGTGTGTGTGTGTGTGTGTGTGTGTGTGTGTATATAAAATGGAGTTGAATTAGTCTTTCTGCCCATAATTTAAAGTACTCTAGTTTTTTTCCCATTGTTCTTTATATCATTGAACTTTGCTTCATAATACATTTAGTTATTTGTTCTTGTTGAGTTTAGTCATAATTTCTCAATTTCAGTAAGTCAGCCAGTCAGATGTGCAGCTAGACTTATTAGCCACTCCTTTTGCTCCATCTCTTTCAACCATACAGTTGTTCAATTCCTCATCAATCCATGGAGCCCTAACAGTTCTAACAGTCAGTTTCTTAACAGGTGCATGTTTATCAATAATTGGAAGAAGCAATTTCATAAATTCATCAAGTGCAGAGTCTGGATGCTCCTCATTAATCACATCACACCAACAAATATTTTTAACATCCACATGAGTCACAACTAAATATATCTTATACACTATTTCAGGCCCAACTGTTGTAACTTTAGCATTCCTGGGTATAGCCACAATATTGGGATCACTGCACCCAATGGGTATGGCTTTAGAACAAAGTTTTACATTATTAGTTCAAATGTAATCGATACATGTGGATGATCTTGTTCCTGTAGTGTTTGTAAACACCCTGGTAGGTTGATTAATAACCTGAACCAGATTACAGGTACTGGTTACAGTAAGAAGCTCCCTCTTGAGCGGACAGCTTGATGAAAACCAGTCAATATTCAGGTCCCCAAGAATGTAAACCTTATTTCTAAGGCTACATATATTAATATGGGCTGTTTTCAGCCCTTTCCTGGGTAGCTTACCAAAGATGGACATAATACTGAAAAGAGCAAACCAAGCAATAGAAAAAAATATACATTCAGCAGTCCATTAATCAATTGGTGTGTGTGTGTATGTGTATGCTGTGGGGAAGAAGCTACAAACCCATAGGCTTGGCTCTCTCATCCCTTCCAGGTTTCTGGGAGGGAGGGTGGACAATGAGCCTGTCATAGCGGATGCAAGTAATGTCCCCACGCGCTCTGGCAGCTTTCATGACTGGGATCAGTTCTTTCCTCTTCTGGCGCACAGCTTCACGATACTCCTCAATCACCCTGTGGTCCATCTTCAATTTTTCAGAGATAAATTCCCCCACTTTGTCCTCAGACTCCGTCCAGGTCTCACGTTGAGATTCTGCAATTCCGTCCACAAACATGTTGTTCCGCCTTGATTGTCCCCTGAGATAACAATGATAAATCAGACTTCATGGATTCACACACACAACTGATGTCCTCTCTCAATGACTTGCAGATTGTTGTCCTCTTGTCGTTCTCCGGTCGTTCTCAGGCATACTGTTCTCCAGGTTCTGGACCTCCTGTTTCAACTCATCGAGCTGACCCTGGGAGAACGGCATACTGTTCTCCAGGTTCTGGACCTCCTGTTTCAACTCATCGAGCTGACCCTGGGAGAACGGCATACTGTTCTCCAGGTTCTGGACCTCCTGTTTCAACTCATCGAGCTGACCCTGGGAGAACGGCATACTGTTCTCCAGGTTCTGGACCTCCTGTTTCAACTCATCGAGCTGACCCTGGGAACGGCATACTGTTCTCCACGTTTCAACTCCAGGTTCTGGACCTCCTGTTTCAACTCACTGTTCTCTCCAGGTTCTGGACCTCCTGTTTCAACTCATCGAGCTGACCCTGGGAGAACGGCATACTGTTCTCCAGGTTCTGGACCTCTCTGGTCAGGTCGGCCATTATTTTATTAGTTGAATCTACCAGTATTTGGACAAAACACTTGAAGCTATTTTCTTGTTGTTGTAACACCTGCTTGTAGAACTGTTCTTTTAAAAGTCCCTTCACACACCACGGTCCTCAACGGTACTCCCGCCGGCTTTGGTCTTTGTCATTGTAGCTTAGCAACGTATGTTATGCTGTTACTCCTCACAGTTCCAGTTATTATAGGAATTCTAGGACTATTTCTCTCTACGATTTGTATTTCATATACCTTGGATGTTCTTATAGGCACTTTAGTATTGCCAGTGTAACAGTATAGCTTCCATCCCTCTTCTCGCTCCTACCTGGGCTCGAACCAGGAACACTTCGCAACAGCCACCTTCGAAGCAGCGTTACCCATGCAGAGCAAGAGGAACAACTACTCCAAGTCTCAGAGCGAGTGATGTTTGAAACGCTATTAGTGCGCACCCTGCTAACTAGCTCGCCATTTCACATCGGTTACACCAGCCTCATCTCGGGAGTTGATGGGGTTGAAGTCATAAACAGAGCAATGCTTGAAGTACAACGACGAGCTGCTGGCAAAACGCACGAAAGTGCTGTTTGAATGAATGTTTACGAGCCTGCTGGTTCCTACCATCGCTCAGTCAGACTGCTCTATCAAATCATAGACTTAATTATAACTTAATAACACACAAATACGAGCCTTAGGTCATTAATATGGTCGACTCTGGAAACTATCATCTCGAAAACAAAACGTTTATTATTTCAGTGAAATACGGAACCGTTCCGTATTTTATCTAACGGGTGGCTTCCATAAGTCTAAATATTCCTGTTATATTGCACAACCTTCAATGTTATGTCATAATTACAGAAAATTCTGGCACATTAGTTCGCAAAGAGCCAGGCGACCCAAATTGTTGCATATACAGTGGGGAGAACAAATATTTGATACACTGCCGATTTTGCAGGTTTTCCTACTTACAAAACATGTAGAGGTCTGTAATTTTTATTATAGGTACACTTCAACTGTGAGAGATGGAATCTAAAACAAAAATCCAGAAAATCACATTGTATGATTTTTAAGTAATTAATTTGCATTTTATTGCATGACATAAGTATTTGATACATCAGAAAAGCAGAACTTAATATTTGGTACAGAAACTTTTGTTTGCAAATACAGAGATCATACGTTTCTTGTAGTTCTTGACCAGGTTTGCACACACTGCAGCAGGGATTTTGGCCCAATCCTCCATCCAGATCCTTCAGGTTTTGGGGCTGTCGCTGGGCAATACGGACTTTCAGCTCCCTCCAAAGATTTTCTGTTGGGTTCAGGTCTGGAGACTGGCTAGGCCACTCCAGGACCTTGAGATGCTTCTTACAGAGCCACTCCTTAGTTGCCCTGGCTGTGTGTTTCGGGTTGTTGTCATGCTGGAAGACCCAGCCACGACCCATCTTCAATGCTCTTACTGAGGGAAGGAGGTTGTTGGCCAAGATCTCGCGATACATGGCCCCATCCATCCTCCCCTCAATACGGTGCAGTCGTCCTGTCCCCTTTGCAGAAAAGTATCCCCAAAGAATGATGTTTCCACCTCCATGCTTCACGGTTGGGATGGTATTCTTGGGGTTGTACTCATCCTTCTTCCTCCAAACACGGTGAGTGGAGTTTAGACCAAAAAGCTCTATTTTTGTCTCGTCAGACCACATGTCCTTCTCCCGTTCCTCCTCTTGATCATCCAGATGGTCATTGGCAAACTTCAGATGGGCCTGGACATGCGCTGGCTTGAGCAGGGGGACATTGCGTGCGCCGCAGTATTTTAATCGATGACGGCATAGTGTGTTACGAATGGTTTTCTTTGAGACTGTGGTCCCAGCTCTCTTCAGGTCATTGACCAGGTCCTGCCGTGTAGTTCTGGGCTGACCCCTCACCTTCCTCATGATTATTGAAGCCCCACGAGGTGAGATCTTGCATGGAGCCCCAGACCGAGGGTGATTGACCTTCATCTTGAACTTCTTCTATTTTCTAATAATTGCGCCAACAGTTGTTGCCTTCTCACCAAGCTGCTTGCCTATTGTCCTGTAGCCCATCCCAGCCTTGTGCAGGTCTACCATTTTATCCCTGATGTCCTTACACAGTCTTAGTCTTGGCCATTGTGGAGAGGTTGGAGTCTGTTTGTGTGTGTGGACAGGTGTCTTTTATACAGGTAACGAGTTCAAACAGGTGCAGTTAATACAGGTAATGAGTGGAGAACAGGAGGGCTTCTTAAAGAAAAACTAACAGGTCTGTGAGAGACAGAATTCTTACTGGTTGGTAGGTGATCAAACAATTATGTCATGCAATAAAATGCAAATTAATTATTTAAAAATCATACAATGTGATTTTCTGAATTTTTGTTTTAAATTCCATCTATCTCAGTTGAAGTGTACTTACCTATGATAAAAATGACAGACCTCTACATGCTTTAAGTAGGAAACACTGCCGATTTTGCAGGTTATCAAATACTTGTTCTCCCCACTGTACCCTGACTCTGTGTGCAATGAACGCAAGAGAAGTGACACAATTTCACCTGGTTAATATTGCCTGCTAACCTGGATTTCTTTTAGCTAAATATGCAGGTTTAAAAATGTATACTTCTGTGCATTGATGTTTATGGTTAAATACACGTTGGAGCAACGACAGTCCTTTTTTGCAAATGTGCACCGCATCGATTATATGAAACGCAGGACACGCTAGATAAACTAGTGATATCATCAACCATATGTAGTTATAACTAGTGATTATGATTGATTGATTGTTTTTTATAAGATAAGTTTAATGCTAGCTAGCAGCTTACCTTGCGTAGCAGGCAGGCTCTTCATGGGGCAGGTGATTAGAGCGTTGGACTAGTTTTTAAAAAAAAATTTTTTTTATTTAACCAGGTAGGCCAAGATAAAGCATAGCAGTGTGAACAGACAGCAACACAAGAGTTACACATGGAGTAAACAATAAACAAGTCAATAACACAGAAAAAAAATAAAAAAGAGTCTATATACATTGTGTGCAAAAGGCATGAGGAGGTAGGTGAATAATTACAATTTAGCAGATTAACACTGGAGTGATAAATGATCAGATGGTCATGTGCAGGAAGATATACTGGTGTGCAAAAGAGCAGAAAAGTAAATAAATAAAAACAGTATGGGGATGAGGTAGGTAAATTGGGTGGGCTATTTACCAATAGACTATGTACAGCTGCAGCGATCGGTTAGCTGCTCAGATAGCAGATGTTTAAAGTTGGTGAGGGAGATAAAGTCTCCAACTTCAGCGATTTTTTTATTTTTTTATTTTATTTTTTATTTTTTTGCAATTCGTTAACCGTAAGGTTGCAAGATTGAATTCCCGAGCTGACAAGGTAAAAATCTGTCGTTCTGCCCCTGAACAAGGCAGTTAACTCACCGTTCCTAGGCTGTCATTGAAAATAAGAATGTGTTCTTAACGGACTTGCATAGTTAAATAAAGGTGAAAAAAGAATTTGGCAAAATTGGTATCCAAAAATACAGATTTCCGATTGTTATGAAAACTTGAAATCGGCCCCAATTAATCTAGAATATTTCGTATTATCTGATGATGTATCACTTAATGGCAACATTGAATGTCCACCAAGAGACTTTGCACATGAAAACAATGATGAAAACACTTGGATATCCCTGTATGTCACCCAACACCACCACAATGTTTGACAGAGGTTGGTGTTGTAGAAATGTTCGTTTTTATACTGAACAATAGCTTTTAGGCATATCCAGTGTAATTACCACATTCAGACACATTAGAGAGTTTGAAAGGACACTTGAATGTACACTGGATACCCCATAACACCACCACAATGTTTGAGTGTGTTTGATATGTAGAAATTGTGTTTTTATAATGAACAAATAGCATTTAGGGATTGCAGATATGTACAGTTGAAGTCTGAAGTTTACATACACCTTAGCCAAATACATTTAAACTCAGTTTTTCACAATTCCTGACCTTTTAATCCTAGTAAAAATTCCCTCTTAGGTCAGTTAAGATCACCACTTTATTTTAAGAATGTGAAATGTCAGAATAATAGAGTGATTTTATTTCAGCTTTTATTTCTTTCATCACAATCCCTGTGGGTCAGAAGTTTACATACACTCAATTAGTATTTGGTAGCATTGTTTAACTTGGGTCAAACGTTTCGGGGAGCCTTACATAAGCTTCCAACAATAAGTTGGGTGAATTTTGGCCCATTCCTCCTGACAGAGCTGGTGTAACTGAGTCAGGTTTGTAGACCTCCTTTCTCACACATGCTTTTTCAGTCCTGCTCACATATTTTCTATGGGATTGAGGTCAGGGCTTTGTGATGGCCACTCCAATACCTTGACTCTGATGTCCTTAAGCCATGTTGCCACAAATTTGGAAGTATGCTTGGGGTCATTGTCCATTTGGAAGACCCATTTGCTACCAAGCTTTGATGTCTTGAGATGTTGCCTCAATATATCCACATAATTTTCCAGCCTCATGATGCCATCTGTTTTGTGAAGTTCACCAGTAGCAAAAAAAAACACAACATGATGCTGCCACCCCCTTGCTTCACAGTTGGGATGGTGTTCTTCGGCTTGCAAGCCTCCCCCTTTTCCCCCAAACATAATTATGGTCATTATGGCCAAACAGTTCTATTTTTGTTTCATCAGACCAGAGGACATTTCTCCAAAAAATATGATCTTTGTCCCCATGTGCAGTTGCAAACCGTCAATATAGGACTCGTTTTACTGTGGATATAGATACTTTTGTACCTGTTTCCTCCAGCATCTTCACAAGGTCCTTTGCTGTTGTTCTGGGATTGATTTCCACTTTTCGCACCAAAGTACATTAATCTCTAGGAAACAGAGCGTGTCTCCTTCCTGAACGGCTGCGTGGTCCCATGGTGTTTATACTTGCGTACTATTGTTTGTACAGATGAACGTGGTACCTTCAGGTGTTTTGAAATTGCTCCCAGGGATGAACCAGACTTGTGGAGGTCTACAATTTTTTCTGGGGTGTTGGCTGATTTTGAATTAATTTTCCTATGACGTCAAGCAAAGAGGCACTGAGTTTAAAGGTAGGCTTTGATATACATCCACAGGCACACTTCCAATTGACTCAAATTATGTCAATTAGCTTATCAGAAGCTTCTAAAGCCATGACATCATTTTCTGGAATTTTCCAAGCTGTTTAAAGGCACAGTCAACTTAGTGCATGTAAACTTCTGACTCACTGGAATTGTGATTCGGTGAATTATAAGTGAAATAATCCAACAATTGTTGGAAAAATGACTTGTGTCATGCACAAAGTCGATGTCCTAACCGACTTGCCAAAACTATAGTTTATTAACAAGAAATTTGTGGAGTGGTCGAAAAACAAGTTTTAATGACTCCAACCTAAGTGCATGTAAACTTCCGACTTCAACTGTAATAGCACTGGATATATCTCATTTACAGACATTATGCCACTTTGGAGAGGTTAAGGGACACTTGGAAACATCCCGAGACCACACCTGACACCATTTACTAAAACATCTGCCCATTTCTTAACTCAGCAAAAAAAAGAGATGTCCATTTTTCAGGACCCTGTCTTTGAAAGAGAATTTGTAAAAATACAAATAACTTCACAGATCTTTATTGTAAAGGGTTTGATCACTGTTTCCCATGCTTGTTCATTGAACCATAAACAATTAATGAACATGGAACGGTCGTTAAGACACTAACAGCTTACAGACGGTAGACAATTAATGTCATAGTTATGAAAACTTAGGACACTAAAGAGGCCTTTCTACTGACTCTGAAAAACACCAAAGAAAGATGCCCAGAGTCCCTGCTTATCTGTGTGAACTTGCCTTGGTCATGCTGCAAGGCATGAGGCATGAGGACTGCAGATGTAGCAAGGGCAATGAATTGCAATATCCGCACTGTGAGACGCCTAAGACAGCGCTACAGGGAGACAGGACGGACAGCTGATTGTCCTCGCAGTGGCAGACCACGTATAATAACTGCACAGGTTCAGGACATCCGAACATCACACCTGCGACAACTGCCCCATTTACACCAGGAATACACAATCCCTCCATCAGTGCTCAGACTGTCCGCAATAGGCTGAGAGAGGCTGGACTGAGGGCTTGTAGGTCTGTTGTAAGGCAGGTCCTCACCAGACATCACCGGCAACAACGTCGCCTATGGGCACAAACTCACCGTCGCAGGACCAGACAGGACTGGCAACAAGTGCTCTTCACTGATGAGTCGCGCTTTTGTCTCACCAAGGGTGATGGTCAGATTCGTGCTTATCGTCGATGGAATGAGCGTTACACCGAGGCCTGTACTCTGGATCGATTTGGAGGTGGAGGGTCCGTCATGGTCTGAGGCGGTG
The DNA here is from genome assembly GCF_021184085.1 of Oncorhynchus gorbuscha. NCBI lineage: Eukaryota > Metazoa > Chordata > Actinopteri > Salmoniformes > Salmonidae > Oncorhynchus > Oncorhynchus gorbuscha. The sequence goes on along the minus strand of NC_060188.1, from coordinate 80,987,532 downwards.
TGTCACAGCATCGTCGTACTGAGCTTGTTGTCATTGCAGGCAATCTCAACACTGTGCGTTACAGGGAAGACATCCTCCTCCTTCTTGCAGGCTCATCCTGACATGACTCTTCAGCATGACAATGACACCAGCCATACTGCTCGTTGTGTGCGTGATTTCCTGCAAGACAGGAATGTCAGTGTTCTGCCATGGCCAGCGAAGAGCCCGGATCTCAATCCCATTGAGCACGTCTGGGACCTGTTGGATCGGAGGGTGAGGGCTAGGGACATTCCCCCCAGAAATGTCTGGGAACTTGCAGTTGCCTTGGTGGAAGAGTGGAGTAACATCTCACAGCAAGCACTGGTAAATCTGGTGCAGTCCATGAGGAGGAGATGCCTGCAGTACTTAATGCAGCTGTTGGCCACACCAGGTACTGTTACTTTTGATTTTGACCCCCCCTTTGTTCAGGGACACATTATTCCATTTCTGTTAGTCACATGTGTGTGGAACTTGTAAGTTTGCTGAAAATATACACAGTCGACAGTGAGAGGACGTTTGTTTTTTTGCTGAGGTTAGTTAGGTTTATCAATCCCATTTTTATTTTCTGATGATGTTCACATGTTGTGGAAACCATCTGATGTGTTTCCAGCTCTGGGCTTCAATAATTCACTTTTAACTTGTCAGTCAAAGATTTCTTTCAAAATAAAAAAAACAAAGTTGTTTTGTGTGTGCTTGATCTTGTGTTTTCTGAACTATGCAACCCCTATCTATCTTCTGATCATTTTCTCATCATCTCCCATATCATCTTTCCAAATATACCACGTTTTGGCATGTCAGAATCTTGCAATTACACATGAATAGCATTTACTTTTGGGTATGTCTATTTAGGCAGCAATCTCAATTTTGCTATTACATCTCAGAGGTTAAGGGTTACGTCTGGTAGCCGCTCAGCGCTTGGCAGTATTATGTTCTGTAGTGGTAGTTAAGGGTTGTCTCGTTGCTTTGGTAAGTAAGTAAGGGTTAAGTCTGATTGTCGTGCAGCGCTAAGCAGTATTATGCAAGCTACAGAGCAGAAGAGGGGAAGTGCATTACAGAATGCTGAGCTCAGGGCTCTGGCACGTCGCCAAATATCTCTTCACACACTCAGCTGAGGGCTTTCCAAGCTTCCCACCAGCCCAGCGGTCTCCTCCCCTGTTTTGGAATTCTCTCTGCCTCTCCCTTCTCTTTCGCCCTCCTCCCTCTCTCTCTCTTTCCTGTCCTCTTCTCTGACGTCAGTAGTTCAGCTGTGGGCCATGCATGACCCGGGTTGGGCCATATAAAACAGGAGAGTGCCCTCAGTGTTAGTGTGTGTGCGAACTAGTACAAGCAACTGCCAACCGGGGGATGTACTTACGCAAGCCGTGTGTGTGTAAAAGGTGATCCCCTGTGTCGTTGTGTCAGCTGACTGCTAAGGAAGGAAATGGAGGGGGTTCTCCCTCTTTCTCTCTCCTCTCGTCTCCCTCTGTCTCTTTGCTTGCTGCTCTCTTTGTCACTCACCTTCTCTCTCCCCCGTCTTCTGTCAGTCATGTCTGAGTTTCCTGTATTCTGATTGAGCAAAAGCCTGTTGCGAAACGTGTGTGTGTGTGTGTGTGTGTGTGTGTGTGTGTGTTGTCTCCCAAACCTCCCCTGTGACAGTTATTGAATTCTTATCAAATCAATCTCAGACCAAAGGACTATTTGTCCCCTGCTTATTAATAAGCACTGATTTTAGGATCAGCTTAGCCAGATCCAGGCCTTACATCAACCCTTAAAAGATTTAGGGAAAAGTTGACCTTTGACCCACACTCTAGGACATCTGAGGCTTTCAGACTAAGCTATGGATGTTCGGTCTTATCATTTTGTATGTGCAGTGTATGTGGACACCGCTGCTTCAAATGAGTGGATTTGGCTATTTCATCCACACCGTTTCTGACAGGTGTATAAAATTGAGTACACAGCCATTAATCTCCATGGACAAACATTGGCAGCCTTACTGAAGAGCTCAGTGACTATCAACGTGGCACCATCATAGGATGCCACCTTTCCAACAAGGGGACACATTATTAAGTCAGTTCGTCACGTTTCTGCCCTGCTAGAGCTGCCCCGATCCACTGTAAGTGCTGTTATTGTGAAGTGGAATTGTCTAGGAGCAATAACAGCTCAGCCGCGAAGTGGTAGGCCACACAAGCTCACAGAACTGGACAGCTGAAGCGTGTAGCGCGTAAAAAAACAACTCACTACCGAGTTCCAAACTGTCTCTGAAAACAAGATCGGCACAAGAACAGTTTGTTGGGAGCTTCATGAAATGGGTTTCCGTGGCCAAGCAGCTGCACACAAGCCCAAGATCACCAAATGCAATACCAAGTGTTGACTGGAGTGGCGTGAAGCTCGCCGCCATTGGACTCTGGAGTGGTGGAAACGTGTTCTCTGGAGTGATGAATCACGCTTCACCACCTGGCAGTCTGGAGGACGAATCTGGGATTGTCGAATGCCAGGAGAACGCTGCCCGCACGAATGCATATTGCCAACTGTAAAGTTTGGTGGGGGATTTCATGGTGCTATTTGGTGCTATTTTTCATGGTTCAGGCTAGGCCCCTTAGTGCCAGTGAAGGGGAATCTCAACTCTACATCAAACAATGACATTCTAGACGATTCTGTGCTTCCAACTTTCTGGCCCAACTTTGGGGAAGGCCCTTTCCTGTTTCAACAAAGCAATGCCCCCGTGCACAAAGCGAGGTCCATACTGGAATGGTTTGTCGCGATTGGTGTGGAAGAACTTGACTGGCCCACACAGACCCCTGACCTCAACCCCATCAAACACCTGTGGGATTAATTGGAACGCTGACTGCAAGCCAGGCCTAATCGCCCAACATCAGTGCCCGACCTCACTAATGCTCTTGTGGCTGAACAGAAGCAAGTCCCTGCAGCAATGTTCCAACATCTAGTGGAAAGCCTTCCCAGAAGAGTGGAGGCTGTTATAGCAGCAAAGGGGGGACCAACTCCATATTAATGACCATAATAATGTTTGACGAGCAGGTGTCCACATACTTCTGGTCATGTTGTGTAGATACACCATTTCAGCCCATCAATATCAGGCTCACAGAGGAATCTTAGTAGACAGTCAGGAAAAGTAGCAATGTGATACATTAGCATATCATAGTGGGGAGAGCCTGATCCAGAGCTTCCAGTACTGGGTAGCAGAACCTCTCCTCCTGGTGTCTGTGTGTGTACCTTGAGAAAGCCCCAAATAAAATGGATACCTTTGTTTGGACTTCCCCTTTCTCCTCAAGCCAAAAGACTGCTAAATAGTTAGCCGGGGACTGAGTGGTGCAGTGCCAGAGGTGTCACTACAGACCCGGGCTGTATCCCCAATGAGTGACCTCTTAGCCAGAGAATGTCAGGTTTATAGAAAATAAGTGTGGGTGGGGGGGGATTATGAGTGCGTGAGTGATGGCTGAGCTCTATTGCATTAGGAGGGCATCACTCGTCACACGAGGGACTCTAGAGATCATCAGTTTGACCTTTTCCCCAGAGAGAGTAAGACGAGAGCGACGTTCCCCTCTCTTCGCTTCAGGGACTGCTCTTTCTCTTCCCCCCCCCCTTACCATTATAATCTGACTAGTAGCGAGCTGGTACAGTGGTTCTTCTGCACGTATAGGATGCTAAGCCACACACCCACAGGTTAATGACAACAACATGAATGCCATTGGGGTGTTCAAATATTCCGAACATGACTTTGTTACGCACTTCTGTGTAAAACTATTAGGCTACATGAATACAATTTGATTGACTACTTGGTTGATTGACTGACTGATCGTCTAATGGTTCTCCTCTTTTCTTTCTCAGGGTTCCACCTCAGCGGAACAGTAACAGAACCGGCCACGCCGTCGGAATCCGAGCTCGTCTGCAGCGTGAGTGTCAGCTTCGACCGCTGCAAGATCACCGCGGTCACGTGCAGCTGTGGCAATAAGGACATCTTCTACTGCGCGCACGTGGTAGCGCTGGCCCTGTACCGCGTACGGAAGCCCGAGCAGGTCAAGCTGCACCTGCCCATCTCAGAGACACTGTTCCAGATGAACAGAGACCAGCTGCAGAAATTTGTCCAGTACCTGATAACAGTACACCACACGGAGGTGCTGCCCACTGCTCAGAAACTAGCTGATGAGATTCTGTCAACAAACTCTGAGATCAACCAGGTCCATGGTGAGTGGGGTTGTGTGTGTGTTTCTGGAATAGATTTCCCCCTGGCTGATATGATTGGCTGGCTCCAGTGAATCCCTACCGGATATTATTGGCTGGCCCCAGTGAATCCCTACTGGATATGATTGGCTGGCTCCAGTGAATCCCTACCGGATATGATTGGCTGGCTCCAGTGAATCCCTACCGGATATGATTGGCTGGCTCCAGTGAATCCCTACCGGATATGATTGGCTGGCTCCAGTGAATCCCTACCGGATATGATTGGCTGGCTCCAGTGAATCCCTACCGGATATGATTGCAAACTTGACTTTCATTGAAATGAAGCTGCAGCAATGTGGTGCTTTCAGAGCAGGGCAGGGAAGAGAAAAAGAAAGATGTAAATGAAACAGAAAATGTACCTAAGTTAACACATTCCTTTAGGAAAAAGACAGGGGCTGCTGATTTAACACTGCAATCGTTAAGGCAGAGATCATGTGGACACCTGCTTGTTGAACATCTCATTCCCAAATCATGGGCATTAATATGGATTTGGTCCCCCCCGTTTCTGCTATAACAGCTTGCACTCTTCCGGGAAGGCTTTCCACTAGATGTTAGAACATTGCTGCAGGGACTTGCTTCCATTCAGCCACAAGCATTAGTGAGGTCGGGCACTGATGTTGGGTGATGAGGCCTGGCTCGCAGTCGGGCACTGATGTTGGGTGATGAGGCCTGGCTCGCAGTCGGGCACTGATGTTGGGTGATGAGGCCTGGCTCGCAGTCGGAGTTCCAAATCATCCCAAAGGTGTTTGATGGGGTTGAGGTCAGGGCTCTGTGCAGGCCAATCAAGTTCAGGAACGGGCCTTCCCCAAACTGTTGCCACAAAGTTGGAAGCACAGAATTGTCTAGAATGCCAGACCAGTATTCCTCCTCCACCAAACTTTACAGTTGGCAATATGCATTCGGGCAGGTAGCATTCTCCTGGCATCCGCCAAACCCAGATTTGTCCCTCGGACTGCCAGATGATTAAGCATGATTCGTCACTCCAGAGAACGCGTTTCCACTGCTCCAGAATCCAATGGCGGCGAGCTTTACACCACTCCAGCTGACTCTTTGTATTGCGCATGGTGATCGTAGGCTTGTGTGGCTGCTCAGCCATGGAAACTCATTCCATGAAGCTCCTGACAAACAGTTCTTACGCTGACATTGTTTCCAGAGGCAGTTTGGAATTTTGTAGTGGGTGTAGCAGCCAAGGACAGACGATTCTGACGCGCTACCCCCTTGAGCACTCGGTGATC